>NW_016826280.1:221424-225925 GCF_001698545.2 Rhinopithecus bieti
AATTGAAGTCTGAACTTTAAACAGATTCTTGGGCTGGTGGTTCATATCCATCGGCTCGTTCAACTTTAGCACCTGTCTCATCCCCAGTGGCTTTTCCAGAACTACTGCCTTCACCATGAAGCTCCATGAGCTTTCCCAGTTCAAACTTGGGCTTCTTCAGCATTTTTACTTTCCTAACGAAGACTTCATGGAGAGGATAAACAGATTGGCAAGCCTTTTCTGTGTCTTTCCCAATGCTATCTGGAATCCATTTATTGACCACTTCTTTCAAGTCATTTGTCTGCACCTCTCGGGTCATGACTTCCATCATCATCTTCCGGATTTGGCGGACCAGCTGGTGCTGAGCATAAGAGGTCTTATGTAACTGATTGTTGCATTTTTCAGTAAAACCAACACAGAACAGATGAAGCAAGTAACCATCGGTAGTCTTGACATCAACATGAGCTTCAATCATTGTCTGCCATTTTTTGACCATGGAACACATCTTGTCACGGGTAAGATCCGTGGCATGGAAGTTAGTCAGGCAGTTTTTACCCTGAACATCTTCAGTAATCAGCTTGAATTTTCTAAATGCAACTTAATCATTCTGCACATCAGCAAGACTCACTTAAAACACATGACCCTTGAGACCATCAGATGCAATTTTGGTTCCTTGGGTCCTGGTGATGAGTGTCTTTCCAATATTTCTTATACTGAACGTAGCAGGTGCTTTCACATCATACCAATATTTCTTAAAAAATGGATCAACCACTTTCTTCTTGGCTCCCTTTTTGCCCCCTTTCATAAGGCGCTTGTTTTTGCCAACTGCCATGGTGCTGGTCAGAGAGCCAAAAGGCAAGTCTTTCACAACTAAGCATAATTTTAACTCTAGGGACTTAAAAATAAATGTTTTTTATTAAGTTGAGGAAATTTCCTCTATTTCTACTTTTCTATAAGTTTTGTCATAAATGGGTGTTGAATTTTCTCAAATGATTCTCTGTATCTCTTGTTAAGGTATTTTTCTTATTTAGCTTGTAAAATGGTGGATTACATTGATTGCTTTTTGAATATTGAACCAATCTTGCATTGCTGGAACAAAGGTCATTTGACCATGTTGGTATAATTCTTTGTATGTTTTCTAAATTCTATTTTCTAATACTTTGTTAAGGATTTTGTACCCACATTCGCAAGAGTCTATACTTTTTTTGTATTGTCTTTGGTTTTGGTATCAAAGTAATATCAGCCCCATAAAATAAATTGGAAAGCGGTCCCTATTCTGTCTTCTCAGAGAGATTATGTAAAATTGGTACTAATTTTTCTTTAAATATTTGGTAGAATTCTCTAGTGAAAACATATAGGCCAAGAGTTTTTTATGGGAGTTTTAAAATTATGAATTCCATTTTCTTAACAGCCATAGGCCTACTGAAATTACCTATTTCACCCTGGATGAGTCATGATAGTTTGTATTTTTCAAGAATGCGAGTCACTTCATCTTCTTGTAAAATTTATGCGGGTAGAGTTGTTCATAGTACTCTCTTATTATCCTCTGAATGCCTTCAGGATTTGTAGTGATATCTCCTGATATTGTTAATGTGTCATTTTTTTTCTTGCTACAGATTTATCCATTTTATTGATCTTTTCAAAGAACCAAGTCTTTGTTTTATTGTTTTTTCTGTTTTCTGTTTCTATTTCATTGATTTCTATTCTTATCATTTTTATTTTTTTTATTTCCTTCTTTTTGCCTGCTTTGGTTTTAAGTTTGCTCTTCTTTTTTAGGTTCTTGAGGTGGAAGCTTATATTATTGATTTGAGACTTTTCCTCTTTTCTAATATTCGGATGTAGTAATATAAATTTCCCTCTCAACAATGATTTCTCTGTATCCCACAAATTATGGTATGATATAATTTTATTTTCATTCAGTTCAATGTATTATTTATTACTCTTGAGACTTTGACTTTGATCCATGGATTATTTAGAATAATTGTGTTGTTTAGTTTCCACGGGCTTGGAGATTTTTATGTTATCTTTATGCTATTGATTTCTAGATTGATTTCATAGTGATTGGAGAACACACTTTGCAAGATTTCAGTTGTTTTAAATGTGTTGAGGTTTGTTTCATGACCCAGAGTATAATCTATTTTGATGGCTGTTCCAAGGATACTTAGAAAGAGCACCTATTCTGCTATTGTTGAGTGGAGTGCTCTATAAATGTTGATTTCATTCTTTTGATTGATAGTGTTGTTGAGTCTTCTATATTGTTGCTAATTTTTTATCAATTGTTCTATCACTTATTAAGAGAAAGATGAAATATTCACCTGTTTATGAATTTGTCTGTTTCTCCTTTAATTGCTATCAGTTTTGGCTTTGCATATTTTCAGATCTGTTGTTTGTTATACATTTAGAATTGTTATATCTCATTAGATTTATCCTTTCATCATTGTATAATGTCCCTCTCTGTCTGACAATTTTCTTTATTCTGATTTCTACTTTATCTGAAATTAATATAGCCACTTGTGTCTTCCTTTGATTGATAAATGTATCATATCTTTTTCAATTTTTTTACTTCCAACTTGCCAATAACATTATATTTGAAGTGAGTTGTTTTTAGTTAGCAGACAGCTGGGTCATGCTTTTTGATTTGCTGTCAGTTTCTGTCTTTTAATTAATATTTTATGATCCTTTACATTGAATTTATACATTAATATATTAGAGCTTAAGTCTACGATATAATTTTTTGTTTTCAGCTTATTCTGTTTTCATTGCTATTTTCTTGAACACTATAGAATTCCACTTTGATTCATCTATGTTTTTGAGTATATTTCTTTGTATAGATTTGCACTGATTACTGTTTTATATATCCATAACATATCACAGACTACTAGTGATAACATTTTACCAGTTTGGTTGAAATACAAAAATCTTATTCACTTAACCTCTATACCTTCCCCCCATTTATAAAATAATTACCTTGAATTTTTTTCCACGACATTTAGAACCACATCAGATAGTGTTACAATTTTTTTTTCAATCATCAAACATAATTTGGAAAACTCAAAACAAAGAAAACCTATTGTATTTAGCTCTATTTTTGCTTATCCTATTCGTTCTTCTTTCCTAATGTTCTGAGGTTCCTTAGACCTTTCTGTTTGCAGCATTTCCTTTAGCTACTCTTTCAGGGTAGATCTGCTGGCAACAAGTTCACTTAGGTTTCCTTTGTCTGGAATGTCTTGATTTCTTCTTGCA
The DNA here is from genome assembly GCF_001698545.2 of Rhinopithecus bieti. NCBI lineage: Eukaryota > Metazoa > Chordata > Mammalia > Primates > Cercopithecidae > Rhinopithecus > Rhinopithecus bieti. Next base: position 224,647 of record NW_016826280.1, read on the forward strand.
GCACCTGAAAAATACCGTGCCACTTTCTTCTGGCCTTCAAGGTTTCTGATGAGAAATCTGTTGCCATTCTAATTGTTTTTTTTCTTGGAAGCAAGGCATCTTTTTCTTTTCTTTTTTTTTCATGACTCCTTGCAAGATTTTTTCTTTGTTTTTAGTTTTTAGAAGTTTAATTATGACATGGCTTGGTGTAGATTTCTTTGGTTTATCCTGTTGGAGATTTGCTCCACTTCTTGAATCTGTTGGTTTCTGTTTCTTGCCAAAGCTTGGAAATTTTTAGCCATTATTTTTTCAAGTACTTTTTCAGTCCCACCCCCTTTATTTCTTCCTTCAAGATTTCAGTAACACAACATTAGATCTTTTGTTACAGTTCATGGTCTCTGAGCCTCTATTCATTTTTTTTTTAGTCTATTTTCTTTCTGCTGCTTAAATTTGGTAAAATTGCAATTGTTCTTTCTTTGAGTTCACTGATTCTTTCCTTTGTTTCCTTCTTTCTGCTGTGGAGCTCATCCACTGAGCTTCTTATTCTGGTTATTGTATTTTTCAGTTCTAAAACTCTCATTTGGTTCTTCTTCATATCCTCTAATTCTTTACTGAAATTTTCTGTTTCTTTTCTGAGGCTTACTATTTTTAAATTGGCTTCCAGTGAGTTCATAATTGCTCATGGAAGCATTTTTACGAAGACTGCTTTAAAACGTTTGTCAAATTATTCTTACATCTCTGCCATTTCTGTGTTTACCTCTATTGATGGTCTTTTCATTCAGTTTGAGACCTACCTGGTTCTTGGTATGACAAGTGATTTGTGTTTGAATCCTGCACATATTTATATCGTTAAGAACCTCTAGATCTTATTTAAGACTTCTACTTTAGTTAGCTTTCTCTGACATCACTCCAGCAGGAAGAGGAGAGATACTACTTTATTATTTCCCGTGATGGTAGAAGTCCAAGTTCCCCATTCAGCCACTCGCCGTGGAAGGAATCTTATCCTTACTACTGCGCAGTAAGATGTTGCTCCCTACTAACATCATGATGTTGGGGTAGAAGGAGAACTTGATATCAGGAAGAGCTGAGAGTCTTGGCTCCCTATTTGGCCTTCTCTAACACTGCTCCTGTGTGTGGGTATTGAAGCACCTCATTACAGGCTTTGCTAGCATGTGTAGGACTGGTCCACAGTTTATCCTGTGGTGTTTGGCCAGAGTGTAATAATTATCATGTAAATATATTCTACCTCGCTAGGCTGCCCCTTTACTGAAACTTTACTAGAAAGATTAGTTTTGCTTTG
>NW_016826280.1:226181-245369 GCF_001698545.2 Rhinopithecus bieti
TAATAATTATCATGTAAATATATTCTACCTCGCTAGGCTGCCCCTTTACTGAAACTTTACTAGAAAGATTAGTTTTTGCTTTGTTTTGCTTTGTTTTGTTATTTTTTTTTTTTCCCCCTTTTTTTTTTTTTTTTTTTGGTCTGTGCCCCTTGGAATTTCCAGGTTGTCAGCTTCTTCAGCTCTAATATTGGGATATATAAGGTTAAAACAACAACAAAATAACCAGGAAACTCATCAGTGAGTCATTGTTTAGGTCCTGAAGTCTCTATCCAGTCTGCCTTTTTCTATCCACTTTTCAGTCTTCTTATACATGTTTTATATATAATGCTCAAGGTTTCAAGTTGTACTCAGAGGAAGGAATAAGGAAAATTTTATCTACTCCATCTCCCCAGAAGTGGAAGAGTCTGCAGTTCTTTTAAATGACATAAAAATGTAACTATTGATGTGGAAATTTTCTCATAATATGTTGCTAAGTCAAGTTGTAAAACACTGCAATTATATCTTTACAAGTAGAATGTGTATTCGAAAGTCTAGAAGAGTGTCCAGAGTTGTTATCAGTGATTAACTTCCAGATGTGGGGATCATAGCTGATTTTCATTTTCTTTTATTTATCAGTATTTTCTGATTTTTGACTTGAAAAGTACCTGCATAAGTTTAAAAAGCATTTAAAAGTATAAAATGAAATAAAGTATTTGTATATATTAGAAATAATAACTATAATATTAGCTAGTTTATTGAGCGGCCACCATTTTGGGTCAGATGAAATATTGAGTAGTTTATATGCACTATTTCATTTAATCTTTACAGAGATAAGATAGGCTTATGCACCCCATTTTACAGGTGGAGAGACAAGTTTGGCAAAGTTGAGTCACTTGACTATGTTTACAGAGTTAGTAAGAACTGGTATACTAACTGAGGCTTTCTGATTTCCTGCTACCTCCTAATAATCACTGACATATTTGTGGTGCTTTATAGTTTACAAAGCATGTTTCACACATGCTCACATTTAGTTCTCCCAGTAACCTAGAGGTGAAGTTGAAGGGCACGCCAAAACCTGGCCTCCAAAATTTGCTTTCCATCTAGGCCTTCAATGAGATTCAGATGATCACAAAATGAGAGTGGACTAGATGAAGTCTCTCCAACTCATTTTATCCAACTTGCCCTCAGGGATGCTCTCTGGAATCTTACCATCCACAGGGCTACCTACAGGGACCTAAACATCCTGTGTCCACAGAGTCCCCCATGAAGAAGACAGGGCCAGTTCAGCAGATGGGTAGAGAAAACACTCCCCAAGGGTCATTGGACAGCAGTGCTACCACAAGGGAGACAGGGGCCTGGATCCCCTCCCTACCCGAGTAGAAACACATCACTCATAATCCAGATTCAGCTGTGAGCCCCTTGTTCTTTATTTCCTCCTACCTCAAGCTCCAGAGGGAGAAATTCTGCATCATCCCTAGGAGGGAGAGATGGAATAAGTAGGCAACATGTTTGGAAGTAGCCATGTTTGTCTTCCAAGCTCTCCCACTTTCTTTTTATTACCCAACCCCTATTATACTCAGGAAGTGTCCTCTCCCTACCTTACTAACCTCCAGGGCCCAGGAAGGACTTCTTTCCCATCTAGAATTTGTTCACTCACATGCCATTTTGTCTACCTACACGTTCTGTTTGGCTCACATGATATTAGTTGGTTTTAAGTTGGCCAGTTAGTTTGATGTGAATTAATTGACGTATAAAAATAAAAAAAATTCATAGAATTCAGTGTCTAGGTTATCTCATAAAGCTGGAAGATCTGGCACTATGGGTCATGTGGCTTCATGGTGCCAAGGTGCTAGAGCTGAGTGGCACCCACTCCCTCACTGAGGCCCATTCTTTCCAGTTTGCTACAGTCCCCACTGCTCTCTCTTATGAATAGTCACAGTTCACTGATTACCTAACAAAAGATATACTTTTGTGTACCCTGCTATCAGTTAATTCCTCCTCTTTTTCTGCCTCCATAAAACACTGTTTTTCTCTCAGATTTATCAAAGGTCTTCAAAGGGAACCAATCTGATCAAACGTGTTGCCACCGCAGACACTTGCTACCGAAGTCTACTCCCAGACCAACAGCCTGGCATCACCTGGGAGCTTGCTATGAATGCAGACTCTCAGGGCCCACCCCAGACCTCCTGTATCAGAATCTGCATGTTAACAAGATCCCCATTCGTATGCATGTCAGCATTTGAGAAGTGCTGTCCCATGCAGCTCTTTGCCCCTTATCCCACCCAGGGTGTGCTCAAAGAGAAAAGTTTATGACACTAATCAGAGAGATTTTAATGTGAATAAGTGAAGCTGAAGACATGTCATAGATTTTAAGGGAGATCTATTCAGATTCACTGACTTTACAGTCTACAAGAGACTCTGGCAATATGCTCATGATTGATAGCCCAGCTCTTACTTTGTGGCCAAAAACTTGGAAGCTTGGAGAGGGGAGCTGTCTTGTCCAAACTCAAAACCTAGTAGTAGAGCTAACAGGAAAGAGAGGGGAGGCTTTCTTGCAATGTTGTCAGAGGAAGAGAAATGACACTACTCCTAGGTTACTGATCTCAGATTATTTGGGATTATTCCAAGCAACTGATATTTACCGTTGGTCCTGCTTTGTCTACATAGGTGGCTCTCAACTTGAGTGTGCAGCAGAATCACCTGCAGAACTTGGTCAGCTGATTGCTGGACACTATGCACAAGTATGTGGATGCCTCGGGCCTCAGGCCAAGCTGCTTCTGCCCCTCCCATATACACCTATGCCAATGCTTCAGCTGACAGGTGAACCTCCGGAAGGATGGTCCACAAAAGAGGTCCATGCAGGTCCTGATTGAGGGCTGGGAGCCATTCTAGAAGGGAATCTCAGGGTCCCAGAGTGAGGCCAAGAAGGTGGAGGGCATGGCCTCCGTATGGGCACTACCCTTTGACCCTCAAGACTCCTCACCCCATCAGCAGGGCACAGCTAGAAGCAGCCAGAGCTGGGTCTCTAAGCCTTGCTACTCAAAATGCAGCTGGACCCCAGCAGTATCTGCATCGCTCTGGAGCTCGTTAGAAAGGCAAAACCTCAGACCCCACCCCAGGCCTCCTAAATCAGAATCAGCATTTTAACAAGACCCCTGGGACATCTGGGTGCACACAAAGTCTAAGCAGTGCTGGCCTGTGTACAGAACCAGGCGGGGCCCTCTTACCTGGGTCTGGGGTCAGTGCTAGTTATGGAGAAAAGGAAGAATGCTTTAACGTGTCATTGGGCCCCGCATAGAATCTGCTAAACAGTCGGCAAACGATTAATATTTGTTAAATTTGATCAAGTTCACTGCAGAATCAGATGAGTTATCTCTAACTGTATTTGAATTTATTCTCCCAAATGACCATTTCGTAATGTAACATTGCTAAAACAAAATAGTACATTTGAGGGTGTGGGGGAGAGAGAGGGAATGATCATGCCGCTTATTGTGCTAGCCTGTTGGTTGCGCGGTACTGACTGGGTACTGACTTGTTACCCAAAGAGTAGCCCTAGACAGAAAAGATCTCAAGCTGGTGTGCTGCTTGAGACCTAATGCAGCCTAGATGGTTTCTTGGTATTAAAATTGGTATTTTCTAGCCTCTCTTATAAAATAGAATAACCTGTAAATATTGAATCTATACCCACAAATGTCCACAATTGCTGGAGCTGAGTTCTGCCCCTTTCAGCATGGATGAGCGCACTCCATGTCCCAGACTCCAGCCCTCTCAGCTTTCACCATCTTCTTTACTGATGTTTACTGGCTATGTTGCTCATTCTTGTGGGCATTTATTTAGCTTTCTTTGCTACAGAAAGCACCAAAATTTGGCTACTGTAACAGATAAAGCAAAACCCCTCAGAATAGGAAAATTTCAGCTGAAGCATGCATTCAAGTATTTGAATGCATACTTTAAGGACATGGTTGGTCCTGCTGTCTATGAGACATGTAGAGCAAACATTTTATTTCAGTGCTCCTCAGGGTGACTGACTCATTGATGGGGTGCCCAGCCACAGTTTTAAACCTGGAGCTTTTGGTGAGGATGTCCCCTTTCCCATCCAGGCACTTTCCAGGAGGTACATCCAGCCTTAATCTGCTTGCCAATTAATGGGCCTAAGAATAAAAATCACAAAGGAAAACAAGGACAATTCCCCATACCCACATTAATATTCTAAAATATTAGAACGGATTCTCCCTGCTTACATCCCTCATCTTTGGTTATTGGAAAACCAACATCCCTAAATTCTGTCCTACATGGTGATTAACATTATGGTACGCATTATTTTGAAAAGGCCTGTAAGAACACATACACGCACACACACATGTGCATGCATAGATTAATATGCATATCTGTATACATGTGTAGATGTATGTATGTGTATATGTACATATATTGATATATATCTGTGTGTATAAAGAGTCCTATCTATCAATCTATCTATAGAAATTGATAAAACAATGTCAGTTCCCTAAGTACACGTTAGGATACTTGGGAATGTTCAGAGACACCATTATAGGGACATGTCCCCTCACAAAATATCCAGGGACACATTGGCTGGGTATCCCATGGGACGCTGACTGACAGCACCTCTTCCTTGGTGCTTTTCCCTAAGTTAGTTCTTACATTTTTTTCTGATACTGGTTCAGTGTAGAAGGAAAAGGTTAAACCTCCTAATCCCTTCCTAGGCAGAACTGAAAGGATTTGGGCCTCTGATCATCAGCACTGCAAACTTCATTGGATTTATTGAACTGCATGATTATAATCAGGAAAAAAAAAAAAACTTATGGAGTAGTTTGAATGGAAAGTAAGGCATGAATAATTAATGGGATTAAGCGAGAGAGTACCTACATTTATTTTAAGGTGCCCCTGACAGCTCAAAGGGGTTTTAAAAATCCTTAAGACTTTAAGGATGCATTATCTCTGTGGAAAGTCACACCAGCTTTTCATGTATTAGTTCAACTCCAAAAGTCCTGAAATAACTGGGAATGTGTCTGAGTTCTAGGGTGGAAAAATACAAGTGTGGAGGCGTTGTCTGACATTTTAGGTACCACTGTTGAGGATACATTGCAAGAAATGTATATCAGGGCCACAGGCCACCTCTGAGAAGAGGCTATTGCGGAAACTACAGAGACCTGGAATGCAATCATGGCGTTGCTCCTAACTGGAGAGTAGCCATGGGCAAGTCCCTTCCCCTCTCCAGTCTTCACTTTCTTGCATCTATAGTAAGAAGATTGGCCCAGGAGACTCTCAGCTCCGTCCCTGCCCTTGACTCTGCCCAGCCATGATACAGTAGACTGAAAAATAATCCCCAAGGTTTCCTGGTGCTAATCCCAGATCTATGAACGCGATCTTATATGGCAAAAAGGACTTCAAAGATATGATTAAGGATTTTGAGAAGTGGTGTTTATTCTAGATAATCTGAATGGGCCCTAATTATCACCACAAGGGTCCTATAAGGGGAAGATACAGATAAATCTGACACAAAAGAGGAGAGACAGTGATGGCAGAGCAGAGACTGGAGTGATGTAGCCATGGGTGAAGCAACACAGGCAGCCACCACAAAGTAGAAGAGGGAAGGAATAGACTCTGCCCTGGGACCTCAAGAAGAATCTAGCCCTGCTGACACCTTGGTTTTAGCCCTGTAAAACTCATATCAGACATCTGGTCTCCAGAACTGTAAGAAAAATACATTTCTGTTGATAACCATTGTATTTGTGGTGATTTGTTACAGCAGCAAGAGGAACATGGCCTGTCATACAGAGACACTGGCCTTCCAGAGGCTTTGTGGCTGTCTCCTATTGGCTCCCACCTGGCCTGTTTCATGGAATGATGTTATCTGCCTGTTGATCCCTGAAGGCATTTGAGTTGGCAGTCCCTGTAACTCCTCGCTCAGCAGAACTCTGGTGCTACAGTCACCCACTTATTTAGTTACTCATTCATTTATTCAACCAGTGTTCATTGAGTACCTGAAGGTCTCGCACTCTGCAAGTACTGAGGATGTAAGAATGGACAAGACATATCCCCTCCCTTCCACCATAGGAAACACCTATCGGGGGGCCTTGGGTTACAAGACTGGGATAGTAGAGTGACACAGATGTGGAGAGACAGACAGAAGGGATAGTGCCATCGTTAGCCACCACAAGGGGGTTCCCGGGGGTAGCAGGAAGGTCCTAGGTGCCAGACAGGGCTCAAAATGGGAGGTGGAAATATGTCTGGGCATTGCCCACATTGCTGCCCATGGCCATGGAAGGGAAAACATCTGAGTCCAGGTCCAGCCACCTCCTCACTGACCCCAAACACCATCCATTCCTTCCCATGCCTACCCAAGGACAGAACCCTCCGGTGCACTCACTGGCCAGCACTTTCTCAGACTCCTGCCTCTTGGTTTCAATTAGTATCTTTCACTCTGAGAGCCGTGACTCTCATGCATTGGGAAATCAATTTCCCAATAGTAGGTCACAACCAGCATTTTAAAAGCAGGATGGAATCCTGACAAAGGTCTAATATCCAGAGCCTACAAGGAACTTAAACACATTTACAAGAAAAAAAAACCTCGTTAAAAAGTGGGCAAAGGATATGAACAGACACTTCTCAAAAGAAGACATTTATGTGGCCAAGAAACATATGGAAAGAAGCTCAACATCACTGAACATTAGATAAATGCAAATCAAAAAGATAATGAGATACCATTTCACAGTAGTCAGAATGATGATTATTAAAAAGTCAAGAAACAAAAGATGCTGGTGAGGCTGTGAAGAGATAGGAACACTTTTACCTTGTTGGTGGGAATGTAAATTAGTTCAACCATTGTGGAAGACGGTGTTGTGATTCCTCAAAGACATAGAACCAGAAATACCATTCGACCCAGCAATCCCATTACTGGGCATATACCCAGAGAACTATAAATCCTTCTATTATAAAGATACATGCATGCCTATGTTCTCTGAAGCACTATTCACAATAGCAAAGACATGGAATCAACGCAAATGCCCATCAATGATAGACTGGATAAAGAAAATGTGGTACATATTCACCATGGAATACTATGCAGCCATAAAAAGAAACAAGATCATGTCCTTTGCAGGGACATGGATGGAGCTGGAAGCCATTATCTTCAGCAAACTAACACAGGAACAGAAGACCAAACACCACATGTTCTCACTCATCATGAGAACGCATGGACACAGGGAGGGGAACAACACACACTGGGGCCTGTTGGGGGGTGGGGTGGTGTGCAGGGGAGAGAAAGCATCAGGAAAATAGCTAATGCATGCTGGGCTTAATACTTATGTGATGAGTTGATAGGTGCAGCAAACCACCATGGCACACGTTTACCTATGTAACAAGCCTGCACATCCTGCACGTATACCCTGGAACTTAAAATTTAAAAAGAAATTAATAAAAGAAGAATGGAATTGAATAGAAAATATTAGTGTATTGCACACTGTTAGTCAAGACGCTGCTTTGAAAAAGTTTAGTTTCAGAAAAAGACGTGTGTGTGTGTGNGATAAAGAAAATGTGGTACATATTCACCATGGAATACTATGCAGCCATAAAAAGAAACAAGATCATGTCCTTTGCAGGGACATGGATGGAGCTGGAAGCCATTATCTTCAGCAAACTAACACAGGAACAGAAGACCAAACACCACATGTTCTCACTCATCATGAGAACGCATGGACACAGGGAGGGGAACAACACACACTGGGGCCTGTTGGGGGGTGGGGTGGTGTGCAGGGGAGAGAAAGCATCAGGAAAATAGCTAATGCATGCTGGGCTTAATACTTATGTGATGAGTTGATAGGTGCAGCAAACCACCATGGCACACGTTTACCTATGTAACAAGCCTGCACATCCTGCACGTATACCCTGGAACTTAAAATTTAAAAGAAATTAATAAAAGAAGAATGGAATTGAATAGAAAATATTAGTGTATTGCACACTGTTAGTCAAGACGCTGCTTTGAAAAAGTTTAGTTTCAGAAAAAGACGTGTGTGTGTGTGTGCGCGCGCGCGCGTGTGTGTGTTGGTGGATGAGCAGTGCCCCTCACTGCGGTGACGCAGCAACTCAGAGCCTCCACTCTGCCTCGTCAAGTCCAGAAGTGTTGCTGATGGCAGGATGCTTAAACTGACTCTGGAGATACGAGTTGAAATTTGCAAAGAGGGAGACAGGAACAGAACGTATCAAGATTATGGAGCTGTGAAGGGGGCTGATGTGTCCAGAAAATGGGGAGAAGGTTTACAAGGTGGGTCTCAGGGATGTAGACTAGACTGTTCTGTATAATTGGGCAGGAACACCCTGCAAAAGGATGCCCTGCTGAAGGCACCAGGGAATCTAAAATTCAGCAGGAGGCTGATGAAGCCTGGTGCCACGGCTTCTCCAATTCACACAAAGATGCCATCTGCTGGCCAACCTGTGTGCCTGCAGGGCCGGGCCAGCCCAGTTGGAGCGTGGTTTTCTAACTGAGGGTCCCTATGAGCCAGAGGAGGCTTGTGTAGGCAGAACTAGCTGGGAAGGCAGATGGGATCCAGAAAGCAAAGGAAATTTCTCTGGGCAGAAAAGTGAATGTTTCACCATCAGTTTTTTCTTTTTTTTTGTTTGAGACGGAGTTTCACTCTTGTTGCCCAGGCTGGAGTGCAATGATGCCATCTCGACTCACTGCAACATCCACCTCCTAGGCTCAAGCCCTTCTCCTGCCTGAGCCTCCAAAGTAACTGGGATTGCAGGTGCCTGCCACCAAGCCCGGCTAATTTTTTGAATTTTTTTTTTTTTTTTTTGTGGAGACGGGGTTTCACCATGTTAGTCAGGCTGGTCTCAAACTCCTGACCTCAGGTGATCCACCCACCTCAGCCTCCCAAAGTGCTGGGATTACAGGCATGAGCCATCATGCCCAGCCATCAATTCTTGGTCTGAACATCTCCCCATTCCCAAATTGGGCTCCCTACCGAGATTCTGAGCTATTGCTCCCTTCTTAGAGCACGCCTAACCATTCTTGTCTTCTAGCTATGGTCTGCTCCTTTGTCTCCTTCTCCAGGCAGCCTCTCCAGAATCCTTGACAAGGGATAATTACTGCCCTCGTTCAATCCTTCTCTTGGTCCAGGCAAGTCTGTGTTCATGCATGTGCCCTGCATCCAGGTGGCATGTGTATCCTTGCATTTCAGTCATTCATGTTTCTCCTGTGTGCTCAGCCCACCATTCTCATGGAAACACCTATGGGGAGTCCACATCATCTGTCCCTTTACAATTTCACATGGCTGCCAGTGACCCACAGAGGATCATTTGTGGTCCACTAATGAAAGAGATCGGTTTATAGATGAGAAGTTGTAGGATGGGTGCTAACAAGCTGGGTGTGAAGGAGCTCTACCCAGGGTGGATTTTCAGCTATGCAGGGGTATATATCACCCCACTATCCTGCCAGCCTTCCCGACATCAGAAACATCCATAGGGAAAAGCCTTCCAGGCCCTAATCAGAGACCAGACTGGGAAGGTGAAACCTTGTGGCTTCTTTTCTCATTGATGGATAAAAGATGGATAATGTCCTCTTTCTCAAGAGCATATTTAGATACAGGCCAGGGAGCATGAAGATGTGAAGGATCTGAGAAAGCACAGAGGAACCACTGATGGAAACGAGATTTAAGAAAAGAAAAAGAAAAAGAAAGAGCACACGGAGGTTGGAAGAGTCCCTTCCAGCCACTGTCGTTCCACCATGCAGTTTCATGCTCCTCTACCATGAAGATTTCTCCTCCTTCCAGACATCAGCTACTCCTGATAGTCAACTTCCTCACTATCCATGAGCAACTTTAGACTTCAGCTGGGGGATGGGGAGGTTCTGGGAGATGACAGGATGGAAACTAGCAGGGTCCAGGGTTGCGAAGGAGTTCAGGAGCAGAGGCTGGTGTGACGAAGGTCAGCTTGCCAGATCAGGAGCAGAGGTTGGGCATAAAGGAAAGAGCAAAGCCCTCCAGGGCTTTCTTGGTCTGGACATCTCCCCATTCCCAAATTGGGCTCCCTACTGAGATTCTGAGCTATTGCTCCCTTCTTAGAGCACTCCTAACCATTCTTGTCTTCTAGCTGTGGTCTGCTCCTGTGCTGAATAATATTCCATTGTCTACATATACTACAGTTAATTTATTCTTTCACCTACTTAAGGACACCTTGGTAGCTTCCAAGTTTTGGCAATTATGAATTAAGTTGCTATAAACATCCACATGCAGGTTTTCATGTGGGCGTAAGTTTTCAGCACTTATGGGTAAATACCAAGGAGTGTGATTGCTAAATTATATCATAAGAGTATGTTTAGTTTGTGAGAAACCACCAAACTTTTCCAAAGTGGCTGTACCATTTTGCATTCCCACCAGCAATGAAGAATAATTCCTGTTGCTCCTTCTCCTTGCCAGCATTTGGAGTTGACAGTATTCTGGATTTGGATCACTCTAATAGGAGTATAATGGTGTCTCGTTGTTTTAATTTGCATTTCTCTGATGATATACGATGTGGAACATCTTTTCATATGCTTATTTGCCATCTGTGTATCTTCTTTGGTGAGATGTCCGTTAAGGTTTTTGGCACATTTTTTAATCTGGTTGTTTGTGTTCTTACTGTTGAGTTTTAGGATTTTTACATATTTTGGATAACAGTCCTTTATCAGATATTTTTTCCCAAATACTTTCTCCCAGTCTGTGGCTTCTCTTTTTATTCTATTGCCAGTGTCTTGCAGAGCATAAGTTTTTAATTTTAATAAGGTTCAGCTTATCAATTATTTCCTTCATGGAGCATGCCTTTGGTGTTGCATCTAAAAAGTCATAATCAGGGCCGGGCACAGCGGCTCACACTTGTAATCTCAGCACTTTGGGAGGCTGAGGCGGGAGGATCACCTGAGGTCAGGAGTTCCAGAGGAGTCTGGCCAACATAGCGAAACCCTGTCTCTACTAAAAATACAAAAATTAGCCGGACATGGTGGTGTATGCCTGTAATCCCAGCTTCTAGGGAGACTGAGGCAGGAGAATTGCTTGAACCTAGAGACAGAGGTTGCAGTGAGCTGAGATTGCGCCACTGCACTTCAGCCTGGGCAATACAGCAAGACTCATCTAAAAATAATAATAATAATAAATAAATAAAGTCATCATCAAACCCAAGGTCATCTAGATTTTCTCCTGTGTCACATTCTGAAAATGCTGTAGCTTTGCATTTCACATTTAAGTGTGTGATCCATTTCGAGTTAATGTCTGTGAAGGGTGTAAGGTCTATTGTCATTTTTCGCATGTGGATATGCATGGTTTTCTATGCAGACACACTGCTGCTGAGTTGGAAACAGCACTAGCTCAGGAGCCAGCAGACTGGGTGCTTGCCCCAGCATAACCGCTAACCTGTTGTGTGACTTTGAGGCCCTCTGGCCTGCTCCCCATGTGCAGAATGAAAGCCCTGGGCCAAAAGGCTGCTATAGATCCTTCTGTCCTCCAATCTGCAGGGTTTCCCTATTATTGTTTTCCTTCTAGTATGACTACAGGACACATTTGCCCCTCACTCATGTTCCCACCTCAACAGCAGCTCTCCTGAGAAGAAGCCTTTCCTGGGTATCCCAGCCCATGGGCAGTACCTTCCTCAGAGCCCCTCCAAACTGATGCCCACCACCCCCCGCCCCACATTTAGCTTCTGTTGCATGGTGATACCCATGGGTGTGTCCTCTCTCCAACTAATCAGATTTCTTGAGAGCTGAGAATGTTTTGTATTTCTTCTTTATGTCTCACAAGAATAAAAACAAAGTTAATAATATAATAGCAGCAACAATAATAATGATATGATGATGATCGTTACCCTTTCCTGAACATTTCAAATACATATGCTTACTTAATTCTGATACCACCCTAAGAAGTATTATCATCCTCATTTTGCTAATGTGGAAGCTGAAGCATAAAGAGGTTGTGGGACTTGCCCAAGGTACCCCAGGAGGAAGAGTTTGGAATCTGGGTGCCTTGGCTCAGAAACCATGTGTGTGAGCACTAACTGCTACGAAAGCTTGGGTAGGTGCTAAGCCCCCATCCTTGCTGCATACATCACGTCTATGCATGTGGCTGTTCAAATATCTTTAGTCTGTGGCACATGTTCATATTCGTTCTAGCCCATCTCTATATTCCCAATGTCTGGTATAATACTCCACATATGAATGTCTGGATGAATGGAGATGTTCTCAAAGAAAGGTCACCACCTACCACCACCACCACTGCCGTTCCCCCAACCCCATGGCCTTGCCAGCCATTCCACTTGTCCAATATCATTTATCCATTCATAGTCCCACCCCATCCCCCACCCCCAAGCACATTACATACCCTTAAAGCTAGTAGAACAAGTTAAGGAAGATCCCACTCACTTCAAATCATGTTTACCTAGCACTTTACCTATCTGAGCAAAGCCCTGCATAAATAATTCACCTGTCACATTCTCTTTTAGTACATTTTAGGACTTCTTAATAAACTCTGGACAGCGAACGAATTTACAGATCTGATGGCACCACATGCCCATTTACACAGTAGCTTCTAGAGAGCACTTGCCAAGAAATTCTTCCATTACTCCCTGCTAGGTCCTTCCACTTTCAGTGGAACCAGAGGCGCAGACAGGACTCTAACCCTTCCCCTTCTGTCTGTCTCCAAAGCCACTGCCCATCCTGGTTTAGTCCAACCTTTTCAAGAGCCTTCCAGTGTAGTGTGGATATATATCACTTGGGGACCTTGTTAAAAGGAAGATTCTGATTCAGTTGGTCCAGGGTGGGGAGAAAGAGTCTGAATTTCTAACAAGCTCCCAGGTGATGCAGATGTTCCTGGTCCCTGGGTCTCATTTTGAAAAGCAATTCCCTATCTTCTGCTTCAGCAGAACCCCGCACTCCCAAGCCCATCCTCCATCCTCCCAGTAATCTAACGCACAAGACTGATGACATCGCTTTCCCCCTTGCACCTCCTGGGATCCCGTCCATACTTCTTGGACTGACTCTAGCCATTTGTCTGGGACCTCAGCCTTTTTCTGCATTGCCTCCTTCACCCGTCCCCCCCCCCCCCCCCCCCCCCCCATAATACTGTTTACTATCCCTTAACATACCCAGTGTGTTTATTCCTCCTCTGTAAAATTGCAGGGTTATCTCTTGCTCCACAAAGCCTTCCCTGACCTCCCTTTTCTTCCAAGTGTGATAAGAAGCCCTCCTGTCTGCCCCAACGGCACTTCCATATACCGCTCCCATAGCACAGGTGTATTGACCCAGGTTGTTCTCCCCACTAGACTGAGACTTTTGTGAGGGCAGGGACCAACCATGTCGTCATATCCTCTGTGACTCAACAAATATTTATGACATAAACAGATGAGAACCTCATTAAAGTATTCCTTCATACAATGAGGGAACCCAGTTAATAGAATTTCTAAAGGAGCAATAGCTACTTTGTTCTTAAGAGTACACATCTTTGTTACATGTAGAATCTAACTTTTTAAGCCTAATTAGATATTTGCCTATATTAATGTATTTCACTATGTCATTTGCTTTGCAAAGTGCAGATGAAAATTCCAAATGGCATTAAACAACTTCTAAGGGTGAAATCAGCAAATTAAATGAATTTAGTCTACAACTGGCACAGGAGATAATGCTCCTTGATTTGGCTGCAGCACGACTTTTGCTCAGTTGTTGGAGCCGTTGTTTCATAAATGGTCTCTTAGGAGGATTATAACGGAAATGGCTAGTAATATTTAACAAGGTAGGTAGGTAGATGATAGATAGATAGATAGATAGATAGATAGATAGATAGATACCCTTTGCACATTAGGGATAAATACATCAACCACAAATAATAATAGCTATAGGTTACTGGGCACTTGCTCTATACCAGGCCCTGGGCTAATTCTTTGCATCTTTGATCTTGTGGTTTCCTCTAAATAATCCTGGGAGATGGTTTTCATTATCCCCATTGTATCAGTGGAAATATTGAGTCTCAGAGATTGAGCAGCTCATCAATGAGTAAACACTTAGTGACAGAGGCTAGGCTGAGATCAGGTCTCGCTGCTTGTAACCACCAAGCAAAACTGCCTTTTGTCAAAGGTTTACAGTGGTCCTGCTTAATTAAAAGACAAGGGCATCTAGTGGCCATATGGCATGAAATACAAATAAAGAACCTCCATTCCCTGTGACCTGCAGTCACTTCAAAAAGAAACCTCAAAGACAGACGCAATACCCAGGATGCCCACCCCAATGGCAGAAATTCAAAGCCAATTTAAATCCTTGATGGAACCCCACTTGAAGTGGGGAGTCTAAGACAAATGCATGTAAATGAAAATTTCATCGTTAAGCATAGAACTAGTAATTTCCTGGAACTAAGTCAAGCAAGTGTCACAAAGGAGCACCCTAGAGAGATGATCAACGTGACTAGAATAACTGGAAAGGAAAGTTAACATCTAGGGAAAGCCCAATATGGTCCAAGTAATGCCCCATGCTCTTCACCTGTGTGACTTCATTCATTCCTCAAAGTGTCCCTGTGATACACTCACAGTCACGGCCATTTTACAGATGCAAAAACAGAGACTGGGACAGATTCAGGAATTGCCTCATAAGTGGCCGGACAGTCTTTTAAACCCGGGTCTGTCCTGTGTTTTCTGTGTAAGTTTGTGGAGTATGTTCACCTCCGCCATTCCTCAATCCCTACAAGCCTGCCATTCCTGATGGATTTTTTAAAGTTCTCTGAGAAGTCACTTGCCAGCAAACTGATAGAGCCCAGACTGAGGCTGTGGTAAACACCAGCCCTCAGTGGGGGGCAAAAGACTGAAATTTCAGAAAATCATGGGAACACTAGTAATTCGAGAGCACTGAGACTTATCAAAAGAGCGGGAAATAAAAAACAAAAAAACTCCAAAACTTCATTCTATTATTGGAAACTTGAAGAGATGAAAACGTGACCTTTTCTGCCTCCTTGCTTCTAAAATAGTGACAAATATGTTTTATATTTTTACAAGCTATATTAACAGAAGTGACTCCAAATGTGTGTGGCCTCCCGGGAGCTCAGTGTTTCAATCTCTCTTTTTTTGGCTGTTCTTTGGCAAGGAGAAAAGGGACGCTTTTCTAGCAGGCCAGTGTCTATATGGTTTTGATATGGCCCAAACTTTGGCCAAACAAAGCCGTAACCCAGCCAGTCTCTCAAACCATATCTCTCACCCAACTCAGAGGTGCCCCTTCCAAACTAACGGCTGAGGAATGACAGATACCCAAGAGGATCTTCAGAGACCCCAGAGGTCGGTGCCATCCCTGGAAACGAGGAGAACAGAGTGCTGGAAACAATCTTCCACTCTTACTTTTTTCCTCTGAGCCTTGATTTCCATATCTGTGAAATGAGGAGACTGCCTACTTCCTGGAGATTTGTGAGGAACAAAGAACTTTTGCACGGTACCTGATGTAGTTGGCACTTAATAAAAGAAGCTGGACAGATGATTGCCTTTCTCCACAATCACCTCAAGGGAAATACTAAAGCAGAAAAGTCATTCTACGGGGGCAGCTTCAGGGCACATGAAGAAGGAGGCACTCTTCCCCTCTACTGACTTGAAGGCAGCAACCACTGCCAAATGACTGCATGTCCATGGGGCTACAGGCAGCTTTGTCTCACTGGGTGGCAGCTACCCACATCCCACTGAGCCTCAGTGGGAAATAGCTACATGACCAAGGAGGAGCTTGATGGCAGGGACTCCTTTAAAAGCAGAAGCCTGGTCCACTTCAAGGAGCAAGCGGCCAGTGCCCGGGCAGCCCATGTCTGCATCCTCGGCTACTCTACAGTATGACTCATACAGCTATGGAGTACACCCTATGCATAGGCCCTGAACCAAGGAAGCAAATGAGGGCCAAAGCCCAGCCCATCCTCCATGCAGCTAGCCAGACTCCCTGGCTGGAGGAAGGAGGTACCTCTTTAATTTTTATAAACCACATAGGAACTAGTGGTGGTCAGGTGCTTCTTTGGAGTTTATAAGACTGACTTTGAATCATAAAAAGAGTCCTTGCCTCCTTCCACCCCACCACATCAAGTCTTCCCTATTTGCTGGCCGACTAAGCCACAGTCCCCACCTCAAGGGGCCCAAAGTCTCATGGTGGGACAGACTTGGAAGTAAATGACTGCAGAACAGAATAACCCAGCTAGGACAAGTGCTCCTGGAGAGACAGAGGAGCAACTGCCCAGATCACAGGACCCATTAGGGGCAGGGCGCAAAGGAGAAAACTTCATAAGGATAAGGAAGTGCAGCCAAATGAGAAGAGGGAATGCGAGACAGGGAGCAAGAAGAAAGGACATGCAGGGAAAGGAAGAAGACAATAAAGGAATATTGGAAAAGATGAGATGGAAGTGAAAGAATGAAGAGGAGCCCAGCCAGTACGAAGAAGCTTGTGAGTGTGCGTGTGTGTGCGCGCACGTGCGTGTGCACTTAACATCAGACAGAGACATACAGGGGTGGGGTGCGCTTTGCGTAAGGCATTGAGATGGTCACTTTATAGACCTTATCTCATTGAGTCCTTATAGCAATCTTATGATCATTACTATTCCCATTTTACAGATAAGGAACTTAGAGAGATAGATGGAAGCCAAAAGACCCAGCTGATATATGATGGAAACCATGCTGCCCCCAGTGCACCACAGGAGAGGCAGAGTTGTCCTTTGCTGCTGGTGAATCAGTCCCTCCAATGCCCCGCTTCGTCTTCCCCCTGTGTCTGGCTATTGGATCATTGCAGCACCCCCTGGGGCCCCAAAGCCCTAGCCTCACCACCACAGCGAGGATTTCAAATGCCAGCTCTGACTGAGGCTAAGGTTGCTGGCATGAAATCAAGTCTGCCATTAGCACAATGTCCAGGGAACATTTGGTCAGCTCTCTGTCCTCTCAGCCCAGGTACATGGGGGTTATGTTAATTAAATAAATCTAATCATGGAAATGAACTGACCCAGGTGATGGGCACAGCACTCAGCTCCAAGTTACTGGTGATTGTCAGAAAATCCAATTAAGATAGAGCTGAGCCTACTGTGCTTCATACAGATAATTGAGGGCAAGGGTAGGGGCTAAGGGGAAGCTAAGGAAGGAAATCATGTCTTAATATCCATTAAATCAATCTCCCTCTTAAGCAGTGCCAGATAGAGTCCAGGAAGAAACTAGAAGAGAATTTAATGGAAACTAGGTACAAGCCTGCTTTAACATTTTCTTGGGATTCTGACTGGGGAGCATGTGGCAGGCACAGGAGACAAGGACAGGCAAGCCTATGTGTCATTCAGGGAGCCATGGACTAGGACTGTGGAGGCCCAAGGTCAAGTCTGTTCTGGTCTCCATCACCAATTAACCACTTGATATTGGACACTGTCCTATCTGAGCCTTAATAAAATGCAGCACTAGACCTGGAGCAAAACCACCTGGTGGCTTTGAAGACCGTCAGCAGGAGAGGGGAAGAAAACGAAAATATGGGAATTTGAGACAAATCTACCAACCTCATCACAGTGAGCTTGTGTTCGTTCATTATGATACAGCACATAGAAAAGGCGGGGTTGCTCAGGAGGGGGAAAGGATTTGTTCCTTTCCTTCGTCCATTTGAAATTTATTGAGCAACTATATGTTCCAGGCTACAGAAACAAATACTGCATGGTCCTCGACCCAGAGAGAATCTCTTATAGGCCATGGGAGGCTGAGAGGTGTCTGTTTTTCTTCCCAGTATATTCCCAACATTTAACAACAGGTTAATACTTAAACATAGTAGATGCTCAATACATGTGTTGATTAAATAAATAAACCAATTTTATTCAAGACAAGTAAACGTACATTTTCAACAAAGCATTTTAAAGCTATAAGGAAGAGAAAAGTGTCCTGGGAACTCAAATGTGGGGCCCTCACCCTACTAGGGAAGCAGAAGCAGGGAGCATCCCGTCCAAAAATTCCCAAAGGGCGCCGGACTGCGTGCTGCGGGTGGGGGTGGGGGGGGAGCGGGTAGAAGTCTTCGGATAAAAGATGGGGAAAACAGACCGAAGCAGGTCTCGCTGGCCAGTGACACTCGGGGAGCATGGCCCGTGGAAGGATCCAAGGCTGAGGGATCTGAGGTAGCCCTACAGGGAGACACTCTGCCAAAATCCAGCCACGAGAAGGAGGGAGGAGGCGGGGAAAGAGTAAATGAGATTTGGTTTAGGCCGGAAGAACGGGCTGCGCCAACAACGAGAAAATAAAGTGGTGAGCTGGGGAGGGTACAGCGCGGGCTAGAAGGGCGAGGAACTTGAGAACCGCGGGCGCGGCAGACTGGCGGGGACTCAGGCCCGGAACTGGCGGAGGGGTGGACGGGCGCATGCGCGCGCGCAGCTGAAACTCCGGCTGATGAAACTGACAAAGGCGAGAGCGCGCCGCAGCCCCGCTGCCGCGGTGTTCGCACCGCGGGTAGGTGCTGCCCTGCCAGGGGGCGGGATCGTGGAGCGCCTCGCAGAACTGCACGCAAGCAAAAACAAAGCCATCTTTTCGAAGCAGAAATGGAACAGACGTGGCCGGGGAAAGCCAAATATTTGTGAGATGATGTGAACAAAGGGGAAAGGTCAATGCAGGGAAGTTTGAGTTTCTGGTTGGAGCCTTCAACGGCTCTGAACGGTGGGTACTTTAAGAGAACGTCCTTTGCCCCCGTTCTCCCTCTCTCCCCGAAGAAAAATAAATCCTTGGTAAAATGAGACTTGACGGCATGAAAAGAGGGTCTCCAGACTGTCCTAGCTGGCGCAGGCAGGGGCGGGGCCGAGGTGCCGCTTGGTGACCTGCAGCTCAACACTGTCACCCAGAAAGGCCCGCCAATGCCATTATGCAGGGAACGTGGCTCTTAGCAGAGTCTGAACAGGCGCAGGGCCAAGGAAATCTTTGTTTTTGTTTTTTTCTCTAGCCCTTCCTGCCAATATACCAGGGATATAATTCCTTGGTGTTTCTGCCTTACAATTGCTCCTTATACCCCACCCTGATCCTCAGCACGACAGCTCCCACCGCCACCGCCCGCTGTGAGTCACCTCCCCCTCTCCCTTTTTTAAACCAAACAGCAAGGCCATATTGCAGTTATCCATAAATGCAAAGCCAAGAAGCCACCAATACCTGTTTGAGAAGATGGCATTTTAATTAACACACTCCAGCTGCCATAAACCCGGGCTCCTGCCCCACCTCTCCACC
>NW_016826280.1:245693-260714 GCF_001698545.2 Rhinopithecus bieti
CCCAGCCCCGCCGTGCCCTCTCTCAACCTCCCTGCTCACCCCCATCTATGTAAAAAAGCCATAAAGGCTCTCGCCAATCGCCTTCTCGGAGGGAGTTTTTGCAACCCCCGCAACACAGGTTGATTGGAAAGGTCTCTCTCCTGGATAACAACAATTCAATGTGCCTTGACATTTTAATAGCCTGTCGTCCTGGTGAACACAATCGAGCAGGGCAGTGAAGCAAAAATCATTAGGTAAGCAAGATAATCTAAGCGGAATCTGCCGCCTGCAGGCTCACATCTGGGGGCAGGTTGCACAGCTGGGCCGTCCACAAAGCTGGGCTCCTCCTGTCCTGCAGCGCCTTTGTATAAGAGTACCAATATATACACTTGTTTAGCTAGAGACACACACTTGTGCACAGGTTTTTGGTAGATAAATACAGTCAGGCAAGTGTACAGACCACTGACGCCCCAACATGAAATAGCGTGAGAGTACACAAATTTACCACGAATCAAAATATCCACGGTCCCACCAAAGCGCCACCAAGATAAAGTTCCTGCTGTAAGCGCAGGTTTGCTATGTCAAAGAGAACAAGGCAAATACTTGTTAGGATTCCTAATACCAACCATGTAAAGACTTTCCATGCGCACACACACACACACACACATGCATTCATTTATGTAAATATTTTTAATGTAATGCCATGGCTAGATATATACTTTAAGCATAATATATAACATAAAATATTTATACTTATGTTTGCAGGGAACTGCTATTAAAGCTTCACCTCTAATAACTCATTTCATCCTCAAAACATAGGTACTGTTATTATCCCCACTTTACAGATGAGATAACTGAGGCACAAAAGTTTGAAGCAGCTTGCCCAAAGTCATCTTCTAATAAGTGGTGGAGCCAGGATTTGAATCCAAGCAGTCTGGCTCTAGAGTCCAGCCTGTTACCCATTAAGTTATGCTGTTTCATAAAAAGTAAATCACACAAGTAGATATAAAATGTGTTGCAAGTCTTCACAAGGTCAGTGCATTCCATTATGAATGTATATATTTATGTACATGCATAACACACACATGTTCGTGTGAACAGTCAAAAGGTGCACGGAAGTATGTCTGACTTCTTTTTAACATAAACACCTGCCTGCACTTGTATATTCATGTATTGAGCATCTTGTGAGTCCCTAGGCCATGTGCTAGGGTACTGAGGATACAATAATTAATTAGACACAATGGCCACCCTCAAGAACTCATCACCTATGGAGGAGTCAAACAAGCAAATAGATGCTTAACCTTGAGGGTGATAGGTTAGAGGCTGACACAGAGCTGCAGAGACTAGGAGGGCCCCTTCCCCCATCCATCCCCACCCTCCTGACATATCTTGCACCAGAATCTTCCAGGGAAGCCACACACTTATTCCCATGAGGTTGTCATCACTCAGAATACGTTGAGGGTTCCATTTGGGAATTGCCCTCTAAACCATTTTATAAGCTGCCTAAGAAAATGATTGTTGTTATTTAATAATTACATATAATATGCAAACTCACAGCCCTTTCTTAGGAAGGAGGCAGGAGTGACATCACAAAACCCAGGGACCAACAGATGACAGAAAATTCTCCTGTTGGAGTCCAACTCTCCCCAGCTGGTCCACGCCCCTCCCTCTCCTTTTGCACACAAGTCCCCCAGCATAGATCTCGTTCCCTGGATGCTGACTTGGCAAGCTATTCACTTTATGAATATGACCCTCAGAGGGGAGAGCCCCTCTCAGCAGCCCCCGAACTATGTTATCACCATTATTAAGGAGCTTAAAGAGGAGCTGGGAGGACGAGACACCGCTGGAATTGCAGCCTGATTGTGATTGATGTGTTCCTATTAGCGCCTCAGTGTTATCTCTCTGGATAGCAAGAACAGCCAGTGGCTTGTAACACAACAGATTACCTGAGTTCTCAGCCTTAGAAGGATGTTTAAATAAAATATAGTCCCTCTTAGCAAGAGGCTCATTTTCTCCATGAGGCTCCCAGACTATTTCATGTCAGCTCTGATTCGCTGCGACTCTCCTCAGTAAACATGTCTTATCATTAATAATTCTTTACAAGCACAATCTCCAAGAGTCCTCTCTCTCTCTTTTTCTCTAGGTGGCTGGACTCAGACACATCACGCTCCAGTTTGGGTTCCAAGGTGCTTCTCTCTGGATTTTCACCTGCCTTGCCAAAAATGATTGATTACGCTGGGCCAACTGGGTGTCCGGCAATACCCAACAAATGACTTTGGCCCCTAACAGCAGGCCTTGGCCAGATAGAAATCAATATTTCACCATTAAAATCTATCAAAGAAGAGTTAAGGCACCATCTGTCCCTGCCGCCTCTCTATGGTGTGTGAACATTAAATCCGACACTTGTACTACATGGGTAATCAATATATAGTGGTTCACAGATCATTTGTGGTCCCCTTTTAGCAGTGATGGATGTCTGGAATCGTTGTGATTCATTTTGTCAGACCATTAAACAAGATTCTGTCCAGTTCCTTCCTGATTTCATTTAGAGGATCATTCTTCACAGTTCATAAGAGGGAAACGGTTTTACCAATCTGCTTCTATTTCAATAAGTCACTTTATAGAGATTTTGTGTCCTCCAGACTGTAAAAATTCTGGAGAGATAGTACAAACAGACCTCTAAAACTATTCACTGCATGACATATGCATAAAGTGTGAAGAGAGGAATGTAAATATGTTTACCTCTTTATCTGCAAATGTTGGTTTTAACCCCCTCCTAGCTGGAGAGCTGGCCACGGTACTCCAGGCATTGGCCTGCTATAGTAGGAGGAAGCTAAAGTTTGGTGACTGGGGACTAATTTACAGGGATGACGAAAATCCCCTGACCCCTTATAAGCATGGTGGAAAGCAATGGGAATGGCTCTTCTGGGGGCCACATTTTAGAGTCTTTCATTTCTATAGTCAAGATGTCCTTGCCCCTCACGCAAATAGTTGGCAAATGCCTCTGCACTCTCAGACAGCATGCTGACCCAAGAGAAGCAAGACTGACCTTGCCCTTGAGGGCAGGAGTGTGGATGCCAGGAGGGTCTTGCATGACAATATGGCTACCGTCTGTGAAGCACCAAAAACCTGTGTCAGACCCCATACTTGCACGATTCTTGCCCTCAACAATCCTGAGAGATAGGTACTATCATCTCCACTTTCCAGTAAGGAAACTGAGACTCCAAAAAGTTAAATAATCTGCCTAAGATTATTCTAGTCAGGGAATGTAAGAGTCAGGACCCAAACTTGGGCCTGTCTGATGCCAGCCTCCACATGAACTGTAGTCAGATCTCAGCTGGTGGCCATTAATCTGCAGAGGATTTTGTTTCAACCCAAGTGAATTTCCTTTAATGCTCCTGGATATCTTACTTGCATCAACCAAATATGGTGTTACTAGGAAATAACATCTTTTTCTATCCTTATTTTAAGTAAATCTACTGTAAGTTCACTAAATTATGCACTCCAAAACGAAACACTGGATTTTAAACTATTTTCTGTTTTTGGATTATTGGACAATTACATCACTGTTGCTGATATTAGTGTAGATAAATAGATGTTGATTTAACTGTTAACATAAGTATATATACATATACATACAGACTTACACACATAATTTATATATAATTATTGTATGTCACATAAATATATATAACTTAAAAGACCTTAGAGATAATTTAGCTTTTCCTTTTTTTCTGTGCTTTTAAAATAAAGCAATGGAGGCTCTGCAGGAATAAAAAGCTGGCCTGGGGACAAGAATCTTGTTTTCTGATTCCCAAATCAAAATGTTTTACCAAAAATGTAAATAATAAAACATTACATATTTATGAATTTTTGGTGACATATTTGTTGAGGGCATGAGTAGAGAGAGTTGTATTCATTTTGCAGTTTACAGAAGAGGAAAACGGCCAATGCATTCTTACTTCCACTTCAATTCACTAACCACTATGCCATCCTGCCTGGAGATGGGCGTTCCTTTAGATAACAGTAGAAAATAAGGTAGGTCGCATGACTTCAAGCCCAAAAACCATATGACCAGAGCCAAGTTGGACAGCAGCATGCAGGAGAATACCAGCTGAGGGCACTCAAGAGGCACATGGCATGGCAGAGAGAGCTTGCACTAGGCTTTAGAAAGATTAGGCAAAAAAAATCCATCTGTGCTCCTGTGTCACCTCAGACAAGTCACTTAGCCTATCTGACCATCTTTTTCCTTATCTGTAACACTGAAGCTAATTGCGCCTACTTCAAAGGATAATTTCCAGGATTAAATAAGACAATACGAATTTCAGCACAGGTCCAAGCACAATCCAGGTTAGTGCCCTTTCTTTTTCCCTTCCTTCCTCCCTGACCTTATTTCATAAATGTGTATTATACCATATTTCAGTCTCCAGTAACCACCTGTAATGGGATCTGCCACATAAGAATTTATCTAAGTCTTTCTTGATTCTAAAAATATTAAACCTAAGAATTAAACGGAGAATTGCAAGGTCTTTGGTTTAACCATTGACCCGGTGCAGAAATCCACTTTCACCACCTGCCTGATGGGTCACTTTCAATGACCAGGAGCTCAAGATGTCTAAAGAAGTCTGCCTCATTGCTGGACAGTTTCTTAATGATAAATTTCCTGCTAAAGCTGCCTCCATGTAAATTCTATCCGTTAGTCCCAGTAATAACTTCAATCCATAACCACCTCATGTTCCACATAATTTAATAGAATGAAAAGAAATGTTCCCTTTAATTTGTGTTCAAACTACCTTCTTGAAGCATTTTGATGATTTCACTGGATCTAAGAGGTTTGTGACTGTGCCCAAGTTGGCATTATGCATGTCTTTCCATGTTAGCTTTGAGCATACCCCAGCTCGTATTGAGTGTGGTGAAAGAGTCTTGTTTCTGTTTTTGTTTTTTCTCTTTCTTTCACAGACCTCGCCCTGGTCCTTGCCACTCTTTGGGCTCTCACTGTCTCTGCAGTCCTATTTTTGAGTGTGAAACCTGTAACTGCTCAGAGCACTTCCAATTAAATTTTATATTCAGTTTTCATTCATCTGTTTCTTTCTTTTCATTCTTTGATCTTCCTAACCGTTTTTCTCCCTCCACCTGTTTTCCCATCACAAATATCCCAATCAAGGCAGAAATGCCAATCTATACCTTGTGTTTGAATAATGCTCCTTAATAATATGATGAAATGAAGTCCAGCTCTAAAAGCAAGGTCTGCCTCCTGTGTCACCTCATTAAAAACCAGGCCTCGTTAAAAACCTTCACAGCTATTAATTACCTCTACCTGATTTAGCCCCAAATAATGTCCTGTTATCTAAACATCAACAACACTTTTTCTAATTTCACTTTAAACTCCTGAAGAAAGGGGCCAGTTAGACTATAAGTAAGTTGTTGTGCAAACAGCTGTTGAGACAGCTGTTGTCCACCTTCAGCAATGATCTTCAAACATCAGCAAACAGCCCTTATGAGCAGGCTAATATCCACTCCAGGATCTCAGGGCATATCATGGTCTCTCAACTATTCCCACTATTCACACACTCCAAAATTACTAGTGCCTTCTCTGCCTAGTTCTGCGATTACTCTGTGGCACTGAGGTTAATCTTGTGGGCCCTACTCAGGTCCGACTCTTCCAAATCCCACTTATTGCTGAGGTATCATGTTCCAAATGTTAATATCTCAAAATGCCCATTTTTGCTGCTAGGTTTCTTGTCTATTTGTAGACTTCTGAATCCAGTGTCTTTGGTCATACTTGGACATATACAAGTTTCTTCTTGTAAATGTGGCCTAATTAGGGAGAAAAATTTCTGCACTAGTTATTTTTAAAAGTCAGTTCTATACACATCCACTCAGGTAAAATTGCACAAGCTCACCCTTGATCAGGGGCTGCTTGAGCCATACTCAATTAGAGGTCAGCCAAGACACAAGTACACCTGCCTGGCACATGCCTGTGCCCATCTGATGTGTACTAGCAGCTGAGCATGCAGCAGTCACAAACACACACACATACAGCCTGAAGTCTGAAAAACCACTAACCTAATCCCTCTCCATTTGTCTGGTCAGGCATAGGCAGAACTACTTTTGATGGAATAGGTTATACATTCCTGAAGATTTCCCAGTATTCCAGATATTCTTACTCTTTGTCCCAAGGTCAAACAATATACACCTCTCAAAAGTTTCTTTCTGAGCCAACTTTGGCCCATCTTGTTGTAATTAAGCCCATCCTGGGGGCTTACAATTTTTGCTTATTTATTTATTTAAGACAGAGTTTCGCTCTTATTTCCCAGGCTGGAGTGCAATGACGCAATCTCAGCTCACCACAACCTCTGCCTTCCAGGTTCAAGCAATCCTCCTGTCTCAGCCTCCAGAGTAGCTGGGATTACAAGCACATGCTACCATGCCCGGCTAATTTTTGTATTTTTAGTAGAGACAGGGCTTCATCATATTGGTCAGGCCCCTGACCAATTGTCTCGAACTCATATTGTCTCGAACTCCTGACCTCAGGTGATCCACCCACCTCAGCCTCCGAAAGTGCCAGGATTACAGGCGTGAGCCACCACACCCAGTCTAATTTTTGCTTCTTTATAAACTCTTCTTCTTAATAATAATACTTAGTTATATACCTACCATTTGTGAGGCATCATATTAGTTACCTTGTGACATTGTTTTATTTAGTTCTCACAGCAGTCCTCTGCAAGATAGATTTTATTTTCTCTATTTTGAAATGAGAAACTAGACCATAAGAGGTTTAGTAATTCACATAATATCATGCAGCTAATAAATGACAGAAGGAGGTGCACTCTGGCCAGACTCCATAGCCAGAGTTACTAATACCTGGCTATACTTTTATCAGAAAAAAAAAAAAATAGAGTTAAATATATTCACCTTACAACTGTAATGAGATCTACATACAGAGTTCCGGAAGCAGAATCCAGGCCTCATTAGAAACCTTCACAGCTATTAATTACCTCTACCTGATTTAGCCCCCAAATAATGTCCTGTTATCTAAACATCAACAACACTTTTTCTAATTTCACTTTAAACTCCTGAAGAAAGAGGCCAGTTAGACTATAAGTAAGTTGTTGTGCAAAAGGGACACGAGACTTAAATCTCCTCTTTCAACTCAGAGCCACAGGAGAACAGAGTATCAAGAAAGGGATCAGAGCATTTCATCTCTTCTGATCCACACGCTCTTTGGCCAGCAAGGATTTGGGAACCATGCTGAAATCAATCAGCCAGTGGTGAGGAAGGAAGGTAGGTGGCTAAAGCAGCCCTGGAAGCCTGCATCTGGGCAGGAGACTGCTGCACAGCAGGGCCTCATTCATGCGTGACCTTCTCAAACTATCAGAAGTGGCCAAGAGGACGAGCTTGACTTATGGTGCCCTCACACTCCAGGGAAAGGGGTGCAGGGTGCCAGGAGGAATGTTAGAACTAGGTGACTCAGCTAGTGGTTATCAGTTGGGGTGGAGCATAGGATCTCCCCGGCGGGCACTCAGACATGTTGAGAGGTGACAATGTGCTAGCAGCCCTCACTCTCAGCACCGCCTCGCCTTTGGCATCCACACTAGCGGCGCTTGAGGAGCCCTTCAGCCCGCTGCGGCACCATGGGAGCCCCTCTCTGGGCTGGCTGAGGCCGGAGCCTCCTCCCTCTGCTTGCGGGAAGGTGTGGAGGGAGGGGCGCGGGCGGGAAACTCGGCTGCGCCCTCGGGCCAGTGTGAGTTCTTGCGGGCACAGGCTCGGCGGCCCGCACACGGAGCGGCCAGTAGGCGCCCCCGGCTCAGGGCAGTGAGGGGCTTAGCACCCAGACCAGTAGCTGCGGAGGTTGCGACGGGTCCCCCAGCAGTGCCGGCCTGCCAGTGCCACACTCAAATTCTCACTGGGTTTAGCTGTCTCCCCGCAGGGCAGGGCTTGGGACCTGCAGCCTGCTAAGTCTGAGCTCCGCCCCCTAAGGTGGGCTCCCCCACAGCCTGAGCCTTCCCGAGGGGCGCTGCCCCCTGCTCCATGGTGCCTGGTCCCATTGACAGCCCAAGGGCTGAGGAGGGCAGGCGTGGCTCGGGACTGGCAAGCAGCTCCGCCTGCAGCCCGGGTGCAGAATCCACTGGGTGAAGCCAGCTGGGCTCCTGAGCCGGGTGGGGACTTGGAAAACTTTTATATCTAGCTGGAGGGTTGTATGTGCACCAATCAGCACTCTCTATCTAGCTAATCTGGTGGGGACTTGGAGAACTTTTATGTCTAGCTAGGGAATAGTAAATACACCAATCAGCACTCTGTGTCTAGCTCAGGGTTTGTAAATACACCAATCAGTACTCTGTGTCTAGCTCAAGGTTTCTAAATACACCAAATACACCAATGGGTACTCTGTATCTAGCTAACTCTGTGTCTAGCTAACCTAGTGGGGACTTGGAGAACTTTTCTGTCTAGCACTCTTGTGTCTAGCTTAAAGATTGTAAATGCACCAATCAGCACTCTGTCAAAACGGACCAATCAGCTCTCTATAAAATAGACCAATCAGCGCTCTGTAAAATGGACCAATCAGCAGGATGTGGGTGGGGTCAGATAAGGGAATAAAAGCAGGCTACCGGAGCTAGTCAGCCACAACCCACTGGGGTCATCTTCTGGGCTGTAGAAGTTTTGTTCTTTTGCTCTTTGCAATAAATCTTGCTACTGCTCACTCTTTGGGTCCAGGCTGCCTTTATGAGCTGTAATACTCACCACGAAGGTCTGCAGCTTCACTCCTGACAGTGAGACCACAAACCCACCAGAAGGAAGAAGCTTCAGACACATCTGAACATCTGAAGGAACAAACTCTGGACACACCATCTTTAAGAACTGTAACACTCACCGGGAGGGTCCGTGGCTTCATTCTTGAAGTCAGTGAGACCAAGAACCCACCAATTTGGGACACAGTGTGACAGTGAGTTGTTGCAGTGACTGAGGGTGCTGTGGGTAATTAGTGGTCAGAGAACGTTCTAAATCTATTCTAATGTGTGGGACAGTCCCATGCAATGATGAATTGCCCATTCAAAATGCCACTGGCACCCCAATGACTGAGTCTCGTTTCTAAATTTATACATGAGGAAGGATTTCGGTGAATCTCATGAAAGAGATCTAGAGAAAATTGTTTCTACCCACTGTTGTCAGTGCAAATTCAGCTCCTCCAGGAAAACATTTTATGAAGGTTGTTACTTCCTCCTCTTAAACTCATCAAGAGAGCTGCAGCTTCTACAACTAGAAAGGGAAATGGTATTCATTGAAGTTATCAAATCCTGCATTAAATATAGTAGAGATGATCTCATTTTCTCTCAGAAAATGAAAAATCTGTGAATCAGATGGCATTGGAAGAAAGGAAACTGAGGCTCAGAGAGGTTGAGCAAGCTGACTAAGGTTACACAGCTCATCTGTGAGAGGCAAGATGTCGACTCAGCTGTCCCAGGCAGAAAGACACACAGTCCTTTCGTGGAGCCCTGTGAGGTCAGCCAACACCCACTGGGTGCCCCAAACCACACCTGAGCTCTTGAAGGCTCTGCCAACCTGAAGCAAAATCCAGAGAGGCAAAGTTCATCTGAGAGCCGTCTCTCCTCATATGGTTCCCTCAGTTTCATGCCTTCACCACTTGACTTGGCCTGTAGAACCTGGTTCTCGATTGCTGCTGTCAAAAGTTTTGCTTTTGATGAAAAAAACAAAACAAAACAAACAAACAAAACTGGAACATGTAAGAAAGAAAGTTCCTGTGGTGGAACGGGAATGGGGAAGGGCATTACTGCTAAGGAGAACACCACAGTTATCACCGTTTTACAATTTTCCCTTCCATAAGCTAGTCTTTGGGACCTGTTGAGGAAATTTCCAGGCATGCGCTTTGTGCTTCTGACCAACTCTGAAGGCTTCTGCTTTCTTTCTAAGTGACTTTGAACCATTAGGACAGCAGGGAAGGGAATTATAGTGAGGAGAGATCTGGGGTAGAGAGGGAAAATAGTGCTTCAGTGTGGGCTCTGAGATGTGCAGAAAACAGGAAAATGAAAAGAACAACAGTGCCGATAAGATAATGGCTCATATTGGCAATTTTTAAAATTCTGATGTATTTACCAGAAAGTGATTGGACTGAACTTTCCATTCTATCATTTCCCAACTTGTGGCCTTGAACAAGTGCCTTAACATTGCTGAATCTCAATATCTTCATTTGAACAAACAGAGTGGTGATTTCCACCCCACAGTGGTGGTGTTCAGAATGAACATGGAAATAAAGCAGCGAGCACATAGTGGGCTCTCAATAAGTAGAAGCAGCTATGACTGATTCGCTGGAAAATGGACTGCACAACATGGCTTTACATAGGAGAGTGCAAAAGAGCTCATCACCTCCAAAGCTCTGACTCTGCTTTAGGGGAAGAAGACTGTCAATCTATTCTTCCCCTAAAGAGTAGGTGGGGGCGGGGAGAAGGAGCAAGGAGGGGAGTTTTCAGGGTAACAAGACTAATCAGGATTTCACCATCAAAGCAAATATATCCAATTAACAGCTATTAAAGAAGCATTTTCTGGCACTGTGCACAATGAAGGCCATTCTACCTAGTGGAAATTAATCTTAATTATTGGTACCTGCATACATACGTGCAAAGGGAAGCAACTCACATTAATCTACATTAAACTTAATAGCAGTCCGTGTATTATCTATTCTGAGTCAAAATTGACTGCTGGCCCCTGCGTAGATATCTGCAGTGCTAACTCAAGTAATTACAGTGCAGTGGGTCTCAAAGACACAATTTGCTCCCTATATAATAAATCAGCTGCTAGAAGCTTTTTATAATTAAAAACCAAAAGAAAAAAAATAGAACTGTATAGGCAAATGTCATTTTCTTCTAAGGGAAATTAGGGAAAAGAAAAGCATGTCTCCTTGTTGCCTAGTCTGAAAGAGGAAGGAAATACATGTCTCTGATGGATTCCTAAACAAACAGAGAAATAAATACAGTGGTAGATTTTCAGAACTATGGAAAAGAATGTTTTTAGAATCTTAAATTTAAGGTTTCTAAGAGGCCTGATATTCCTTTCCAAGGAGACCATATAAGGCTATCTCAGAGAAATGCTTTATATGAACTGGAATTATCATTAGTATGGGACAAGATGGAAGGACAAGTTGATTATATTAAATTCCACCTAGCAGGACCCATCAAATGACCATGAGATCAAGGAAAATGATAACTATGTTTGCTTCCTCCCTGCTGCCCACCACCCTTCCTATGAGGGCATCATGCATGGATTCAGTGCATCAATTTTTGAGGTTGCCCTCCCTTCCATAGATCTCTTTCACTTTTGTCACCTCTGCCTCCAGAAACCATGAGCCCTCCCTCTACCTCAACCACTCCAGCAAGTTAGGGGTTCTCAGCTTATTAGAATCCTACATCTACTGGTGCTATATGACCAATGAGGCTATCTAGTCCACCCTTAACCCCAGCCAATATTTCCTAAGGTATGACATGCCTGCCCCCACTGGAATGGGGATGATTAAGCAATTCTCAGATAACACCCCGACTTCATTTGCTAAGAGCTTGTCTGCAGGCACACCATAGTCATGTTCCACATCAGAAAGGCAGCCCACCCAACCTGCTGCAGTTGGGACACAAGATCGCCCAAGCCAGATCTTCCCTGACTAGCCACCTGCCCCTACATCTCCTAGACTAAGGTTCATCTCAGTGTAGAGCCCTTCCTAATCCCCTACCTCCATTCTACCTTTTCTCAACTCTCACCTCTGGGAGTCCCCTGACTGAGCCTGCCTTCCCTCAACCCACCCAGTACCCCTCCCGGCTCCCAGCCATGGCAGCCATGTTCATTCATTCAGTTGTATGTACAATTGCATGTAGAAGGTGCCTCCCAGGATTGTGCAACTCAGTGGCCCAGATAACCCTTTAGCACTCGTCACCACCAGCTTGACTCCATCTTGGTTCTACACCCTGGGCCTCCTCCAGCCTGCTTGTTCCCTTTGCTCAGGTATGACCCTGCTGTCAGTCTCCAGGACTCCTCCAGCCAAAGCCCTCCCCAAGCTCTCATCCCCTCGCTGGAAGAATCAAAGTCAATCTCTGATCCCCCTGGGATTCTTTCCTCCTGATCGCTGGTCCAACCTTTCCCCACCAGGCCAAACCTCTCTTCCAGATCACAAACCCCAGATATCTCCCCTCATCCCAGCCTTGGTGTTTTCCCCATCCCTGCTTTCTAAGCTGTGCATAGCTCTTGCTGCCTCGTCCCACCTCTTAACCCTGACTGCTTTATTCTCTATTATCTGATAGTATCATTTAATGTAATTTTTAAGTTAAAAATCATGTACATGTTCCCTGTAGAAATTTTGGAGAATACAAGAAAATAAAGAAAGGCAGGTATTTACTACTCGAGCTTTCTTTTCGTGGACATATGGCATACATGCAAATTTACAAAATAGGTGTGGAATTGATACTGATTTTTAAAATGATTTTCATTCTATTTTTTCAATAAATAACATGTATGTACCCTAGTCTGTCAGCATCCTGCCCCAGTGGCAACCAGTGTTATCAGCTTGTTTTGTACTTTCTAGCAATAGTTCATTCACTAACAAGTATATATGAATATAAATGCAACTTTTCACACAAATGAGATCCATCACATTTTTTATACCTTAATATTTTCACTTAAATATTAGAGGTTATATCATAGACGTAGATCTGCACCAGCTTCCCTTTTAAATATATCTATTTAATTAAAACAGTGCATAAATAACAACACCGTTGGAGTTATGGCATAGCAACAATCGTGAGAAAGGTATTTGGCTATTGAAGTTCATATAGAAACTTCAGGAAAAAAAATCATCAACTTAGAAAACACTGCTCTCCCTTGTATATGATTCTGCCTGCTCTCCTGACCACCCAACCTTATTAATAAGTGGCCTTCCAGACCTGCTTGAATACCTCTTGTAATGGGGAACTCACTTCCTCAGGAGGAGGAATAAATAGATATATTTAAAAGGGAAGCTTTTAGATGATGAGACCCTCATCCTGAATCCTGTGGGAATGCTTTAGCTTTTAAAATCTATTTCATCCATTTGGACACTGAATAGCTACTACTTGATATTGTTTCTTAACCATGTCATAGGACATGGTTTTTAATTCAATTTTGACTTAATTTTGCCTTTTAACTTAATTTTGAGTTTCTGAAAGGCAGAGACCAAGGCTTGGGTTTCTCATGCACTCCTTTCCAGTGCCTGCCATGGTGCCATCCACACTGCCCCCACAGAGCATCTCCTTATCTTTGAGGCCTCAGTGAGCTCAGCACTTCTTCCAGACAGCATTTCCTAACACCTCACCCCCAGAATTTCTCCAGTTATTGTAATTGTCTCTTTGTGATCTGTATTCTTCATTGCTTATGCAAAACCTACCACTAGTTTTCAAAAACATGTATTTGTTTGGTGAATAAATAAACAAATAAATGGGGAACACACTATGACCCTTTCTTAAAAGACAGTGATGACAGAGTAGTGTCAAATTTCTCAAGAGGACCTTGTAGAATATAAATACAAGGAAAGTTCCTCCCAGGATCCCTGGGACACTGACAGGGCTACCACTTGCTATGTTTTACAGCCCTAGGGCTCCATTTATGAAGCACCCAATCATGATAGAACATTCAGAAACACAAAGTTGGAAGGTAGGCATCAAGGCCATGCAAACCACTTGAAATCAGGTGCCAGGAAGGGTTCTTAGAGAGATTTCAGAAAAGTTTTTGAGGAGCGGAGGGAATAGAATTAACATTTCTGTGCTCCCATTTGTGCCAGAAATAGAGTTTGAAGTTAAAGATGAACTTGTCCTCTTGCAGGGAGGAAGAGAGGAGTCCCAAAATCAGCCCTAAAGAACACTCGCCTTTCCTTCCCCTCTCACCCAGAAACTGCACCCAGCTCTAAACTGGAATTATCAGCCAATCCACCTACAACTGTTTCCCGAGAACCTATGAGTTAAAAAAAGACCTGGATCATGTCTCAACATTCTTCTTAGCAACATACAAACACATTTACATGAACAGCAAAACAATACTGTAAATGAAACGCCTGTGTAAAATGTTCATACAAGATTCTTGTGATAGAAGAAGCACAGACACTAAAGGACAAAACATTTGCGTCCTGACTTCTCAGCCATGTGACCTCTGGCAGTTTACTTCACCTCACTAAACTTTATCTCTGCAATGGAAATAAAAATGCCACCACATGTGTCATGTGTAAGGATAAAATGAAATATGAGATTATGTATGTAAAGGTGGGCAGAAAATGCATGTGGACTTTAGAAGGTGCTGGGCCAGAAATGGGGCACCGAAAGAGAGAAGTCCGAAGGAGCCAGAGGCAGAGGTCCTCTGGAGGTGCAAGGGAGGACACTTGATATAGCCATAATTGTTCATTCATCCTGTTATTCTTGTCACTCTACAAATGTTTGGGGAGCATCTACAAATGGTGAACAAGTCAGACACAAGGCCTGCCCTCATGGAGCTAACACTTTAACAGGGATACAGATGCTTAAAGAAATGATATGAATTCAGCTCAGTGCTCTGAGATGCGAGGGAGAGGCGGGACATGGGAGAGGCTCCTCATTCAGACAGGTGGGTATGGAGAGACTTGTTAGAGGCCAGTGACATCTCAGCTTTCAGAAGCAAGTAGAATCATCCAGGCTGGTGGGTGGGGAAGAGGAGATGGGAGTGGAGCTTTTAGGAAAGCATGCATCTCAGGCCTGCACTCCCCCAGAGAGTGAGGGAAAGAAGTGACCAGAAGACAGCCTCATAGGCCATGATCATGAGTCTGACCCACATGGTAAGAATCACCATAAGGGGGGGGGCGGAGCAAGATGGCCGAATAGGAACAGCCCCAGTCTCCAACTCCCAGCGCGAGCGACA
The DNA here is from genome assembly GCF_001698545.2 of Rhinopithecus bieti. NCBI lineage: Eukaryota > Metazoa > Chordata > Mammalia > Primates > Cercopithecidae > Rhinopithecus > Rhinopithecus bieti. Next base: position 260,589 of record NW_016826280.1, read on the forward strand.
CAGAAGACCAGTGATTTCTGCATTTTCAACTGAGGTACTGGGGTCATCTCACTAGGGAGTGCCGGACAATCGGTGCTGGTCAGCTGCTGCAGCCCGACCAGCGAGAGCTGAAGCAGGGCGAGGCAT
>NW_016826280.1:264829-293191 GCF_001698545.2 Rhinopithecus bieti
GGGAAGGGGAACATCACACACCGGGGCCTATCATGGGGAGGGGTGACGGGGGAGGGGGAGGGATTGCATTGGGAGTTATACCTGATATAAATGACGAATTGATGGGTGCTGATGAGTTGATGGGTGCAGCACACCAACATGGCACAAGTATACATATGTAACAAACCTGCACGTTATGCACATGTACCCTAGAACTTAAAGCATAATAATAAAAAATAAATAAATAATAAAAGAATCACCATAAGGTTTCAACTGGGAGAGTGACACACATAGTCAGATTTGCATTTCAGAAGCAGATTTGGGTGGAGCAGGGGAAGATAGCCAGGGAGACAAGTAAGGAGAGGGTTGCAGGAAACAAAGAAAGGTAGAGAGCACTGGACACTATGGAGAGCAGAATATTACTCAAAGTGCTCATGAGAGATTGGAGTTAAAGGTAGGGTGAGGAGGCAGTCAATGGTGGCCCCCAGGTGTCTGGCTGAGGCAGCTAGGTAAATGGTGGGGCCATTGACCAATATGAGGTTTTGGAGAAAGATCTTGAGTTTAGTTTTGGATATATCAAGATCAGGGCTCCTGAGAGATATCCAAGTGGAATTGTCCAAGAACAGATGAGTACATGGACTCCAAACCAGGAAATTCTGGATTGGAGACAGAAGTTTGGCATTATGTCAACCCCCAGATAATGAATGGTTGCTGGGCCGCTGATGACATTCTATAGAGAGCAGGGGCAACAAGGAAGAGAGGACAGCCAGCAAAGGCCCCTCTAACAGGGCTCATTACAAGAGCCTGGAAATTAGCTAGAGAGATGGGAGGGAATCTCACAGAGAGGGCAGTGTTACAGAAGCCAAGGAAAAAGAGGATATCAACAGGGTGAGGTAAGTCAAATGTGCTATGATGATGTCAGATTTGAGAAGTACTTTTTGGATAAGCCAAAGTGGAAGTCTCAGTGACCTTGGCAAATTTCAGTGGAGTGGTAGGAGTGGAATCCAGATTGTCAAGGTGGAGGAGAATGTGGGAGGTAGGAAGGAGGAGACAACAAGTGCCAGCAAAGCTTAGTAGGCACTTACTGTGAAAATTAAGATGAAAGATAGGAAAGTACCTGGAAGGAAATACTTACAGGGTGAGTTTTGGGAATAATGCTCTTTGTTTGTTGTTTAAGATGGGAGAGATTTGATCATGTCTTAATGTATCTAAGAAAAAGCCAATACAAGAAAGGAAAAGTTTTAAAGACGTAGAAGAGACAGAGAAAATAATAATAATAGTAGTAGAGGAGAAACTCTAAGGAGATAGATGGAGATTGGATCCAGGAGGTGTTTCACTGGAACAAGAATGAAAGAAGATGCTGTGTATGTTAGAGATTCTTTTGGGTTCAGGTAACAGTACACCCTCCGGGATTGTAACTTGGAAAGTTGAAAGTCAAGCAGTAGCTTTTTGGTACCCTTAATTAAACTGTTCAATGTTGGCAGGGCTCAGAATCAACAGACTGTGATTTGTTTCACCTTTGCCTCATGGTTGCTGGATGGCTGCAATAGCTCTAAGCATCACATCCTTACACGCCCCATTCATAACCAGGAACCATGTGTTTGTAAAGGGCATAATTCTCTTCATGCACTTTTCTCTCAGAGGAAGGAAAAACATTTTTCAGAAGCACTTCACAATACTTCTTGACACATCTCATTATGTAAAATTGGGACTTAACAGTCACGCACAGACCAAGGCTGGGTCCAATTCGCACCCAGCACACAAACAAAATCAGTGCTTCAATGGCAAAGAAGAAAGGGGGCAACTTTGGGTTAGAAATAGTCGTGTCTGCCTCAAAGGTACAGATGAAGTAGGTCAGTGGGCTTGAGAGCAGAAAAAAATGAATGAATTCTTCTGAAATGCTAATTTTCCCTCTAAAGTTTGTCATCTGCTAAGAGTGATAGGGAATGCGTTGTGGGTATGAGTTCTGACGGGAGTGAAGAGATCTAAAATAACCACAGCAGAGAAGCAGGGGTGAACTCACTGGGAAAAAAACGTCAAAATTTCCAAGAAGGTCCTCCACGGGGAGAATGATTGGGGAAGAAATTACAGACCAAAGGAAAAAGGAAAGGAAGGGAAGATCCACTAAAGGACAGCTCTGCCCCAAGTGGCCACATACACCAGGGTTTCCCTGCCTCACACTGTTGGCATTCTGGGCTGATTATCTGTTGCAGGGCTGTCCTGGGCACTGTAGCATGTTAGCAGCATCCCTTGCCTCTACCCACTAGGTGCCACTAGCAAACCCCACTTCCAGTCCTGACTGCCAAAAATGTTTCCAGGCATTGCCCAGTATTCCCTGGTGGGGGGAGGGTGGGCAAAATTATCCCAGTTGAAAACCACCTATGTGCACTATCTTATTTAGTCCTTCAGAGCAGAGATGGTGGTTCTGTTTTTGAGGATGAGGTTAAAAGCCCAAGAACACATAGCTAAGAAGAAATGGAACCGGAATTGAAGCTGGCTCTGCCAGAGACCGCATTCTTCCCTCTGACCCTGAGCTCATCGACCCTGAGCCTGCACTGCTCCACCAGCACCAAACAGGAAGTCATACCCATGGGCTGGCCTCTGCCTTGCCACAGGGGCTCTACACCCCATAGAGTAACTTTGAGGAGTAATCTGTTTTTTTCCGGAAAGAATTAGAGAACTCATAAAAGTTAAATCTTTACAAGAGTTCTATCTGCTCTTTTCAAGGAAGTCAATAACTTGGGTTAAAAAAGAAAGAAAGAAAAAAGAAAAAAAATGTAGCAATATTTTCCCAAGGACTTGGGGAAGAAAACCTCCATCCAGAAAGGAAAATCTTTGAAGTTGGAATGTGCTGTAGGCTGCCTCTTTAAATGAAAAATGTTATATGCCTGGGAAACATTATATATGCCAAAGCAATATGAGGGCCTCACTGTAATAATGATAGCATCAACTCCATGCTTTCATCCCTGAGACTCTGTGAAGGGCCTTAAAATGAAATTTTATACAAGTGCACACAAACACACACAATATTTGGAAAATTCACACATATATCACTTTGCCCACCTCTCTAATGATGGTGGAATGCGGTGGCAGATGTTTCACAGCTGTCCGGCAACCACCCTCCAACAGTTTAGGACAGGAAGCTGAGGACACCCGATCCAAAAGGAATTGCAGGGAGTGGCCAGGGAGGCAAAAGCTAATCCCGAGCATTGGGATTCTGCCAAATGCTTGGGATACCCTCCACGCCATTGTCTCATCCTTTATTCTAAGAGACCAAGTGAATCAAGTGACAGGCATCTATCTGCATGTGAAAGGCCATGCCCTCCCCATGAAGAGAGTTGGAAATAGGAACGATCCTTACATTTGAGGGATACATATTATACATACAGCCTGCAGCCCAGCCTGAGAAAGCCAAGCCTGTAGATTTGGCATCTAGGCCAGTTACATATCTTTACTCTGCTGAATAGCCATAGACAGAGTCCCTGTTGCATAGATGGCTGCCCTTGCCTCTACCCTTTCGTAAAAGATAAATCATTTCATAAAGAATGCCTCACTGCCTGGGTGCAGTGACTCACGTCTGTAATCCCAGAGCTTTGTAGAGCCCAGGCAGATGGATCACCTGAGGTCAGGAGTTCAAGACCAGCCTGGCCAACATGGTAAAACCCCATCTCTACTAAAAATAGAAAAATTACCTGGGCATGGTGGCACACGCCTGTAATCCCAGCTACTTGGGAGGCTGAGGCACAAGAATCACTTGGACCAGGAAAGTGGAGGTTGCAGTGAGTCAGGGAGCCGAAATCAGGCCCTGCCCTCCAGCCTGGGCAACAGCAATACAGTGAGACTTCGTCTCAAAAAACAAAACAAAACAAAAAACCTCACTGATGTGTGCGGATGGTAGAGGAGGAAGGGGGACAAGGGGTGGTATCTTGTTTAACTAGGCCAGGCAGTGCATTTATAAACACAAAGTGAGGGGAAAGAAATGAATAACTGTGGAGCCCCAGCTCATGCCAGGGCCTGGGCATTCCTACCAATAGGGTGAAAGTGTTCCAACTTTTCCACATCCTTGCCAACACTTGTGGTCTTTTGGTTTTTTGATGATAACCATTCTGAGAGGTGTGAGGTGATATCTCATTGTAGTTTTGACTTGCATTTCTCTGATGATTAGTTATTTTAAGCACTTTTTCACGTATGAGTTTGTTGCTTTTATGTCTTCTTTGGAGAAATGTCTATTCAAGTCCTTCAGCTATTTTTTAATCAGGTTATTTGGTTTTTTACTATTGAGGTATAGGAGCTCCTTTTCTATTTTGGAAGTTAACCCTTTATCAAATGTTTGGTTTACAAATATTACTGTATTAGTCCATTTTCATGCTGCTGATAAAGACATACTCAAGAATGGGCAATTTAACAAAGAAAAAAGTTTGTTGGACTTACAGTTCCACATGGCTGGGGAGGCCTCACAATCACGGTGGAAAACAAGGAGGAGCAAGTCACATCTCACATGGATGGCAGCAGGCAAAGAGAGAGAGAGCTTGTACAGAGAAGCTCCCATTTTTAAAATCATCAGATATCATGAGACCCATTTACTATCACAGGAAGAGCACAGGAAAGACCTGCCCCCATTATTCAGTTATCTCCTACAGGGTCCCACAACATGTGGGAATTATGGGAGCTACAAGATAAGATTTGGGTGGGGACACAGAGCCAAACCATATCATTCTGCCCCTGTCCCCTCCCAAATCTCATTTATTCACATTTCAAAACCAATCATTTCTTCCCAACAGTCCCCCAAAGACTCAACTCATTTCAGGATTAACTCAAAAGTCCACAGTCCAAAGTCTCAGCTGAGACAAGGAAAGTCCCTTCTGCCTATAAGCCTGTAAAATCAAAAGCAAATTACTTAACTTCCTAGATACAATGGGGCATTGTAAATACAGGCATTGGGTAAATACAGTCATTCCAAATGGGAGAAATAGGCCAAAATGAAGTGGTTACAGGCCCCATGCAAATCTAAAATCCAGCAGGATAGTCAAAGCTTAAAGCTCCTAAGTGATCTCTTTTGACACCATGTCTCACATTCAAGTCACACTGATGCAAGAGGTGGGTTCCCATGGTCTGGTGCAGCTCTGTCTCCGTGGCTTTGCAGGTAAAACTTCCCTCCCAGCTGCCTTCATGGGCTGGCATTGAGTGTCTGTGGCATTTCCAGGCACACAGTGCAAGCTGTCAGCAGATCTACCGTTCTGGGATCTAGAGGATGGTGGTCTTCTTCTCACAGCTCCACTAGGTAGTGGCCCAGTAGGGACTCTGTGCAGGGGCTCCCACCCCACATTTCCCTTTTGCACTGTACTAGCAGAGGTTCTCCATGAGGACCCTGCCTCTACAGCAAACTTCTGCCTAGACATGTATGGAAACCAGGTGTTTCCATACATCTGAAATCTAGGCAGAGGTTCCCAAACCTCAGTTCTTTACTTCTGTGCACTCACAGGCTCAACACCATGTGGAAGCTGCCAAGACTTGAGATTTGCACGCTCTGAAGCCACAGGCCAAGCTCTACATTGGCCCCTTTCAGCCACAGCTGCAGTGGCTAGGACACAGGGCACCAAGTCCCTAGGCCGCACACAGGATGGAGACCCTGGGCCTGGCCCACAAAGCCACTTTTTCCTCCTAGGTCTCAGGGCCTTTCATGGGAGGGCCTGCCACAAAGGTGTCTGACATGCCCTGGGGACATTTTCCCCATTGTCTTGGTGATAAACATTTGCCTCCTTATTACTTATGCAATTTTATGCAGCCAGCTTGAATTTCTCTCCAGAAAATGGGATTTTCTTTTCTACTGCATTGCCAGGCTGCAAATTTTTCAAACTTTTATGCTTTGTTTCCTTTTTGAAACTGAATATCCTTAACAGCATCCAAGTCACCTCTTGAATGCTTTGCTTAGAAATTTCTCCCACCAGATACCTTAAGTCATCTCTCTCAAGTTCATAGTTACACAAATCTCTAGGGCAGGAGCAAAATGCCACCAGCCTCTGCTAAAACATAAGAAGAGTAACCTTTGCTCAAGTTCCCAACAAGTTCCTCATTTCCATCTGAGATCATCTCACCCTGAACCTTATTGTTCATATCGCTATCAGCATTGTTGTCAAAGCCATTCAACAAGTCTCTAGGAAGTTCTAAACTTTCCCACATTTTCCTGTCTTCTTCTGAGCCCTCCAAACTGTTCCAACCTCTGCCTGTTACCCAGTTACAAGGTTGTTTCTATATTTTCAGGTATCTTTTCAGCAACACCCCACTCTACTGGTACCAATTTACTGTATTAGTCCATTTTCACACTGCTGATAAAGACATACCCAAGACTGGGCAATTTACAAAAGAAAGCAGTTTACTGGACTCAAGAGTTCCTTGTGGCTGGGGAGGTTTCACAATCATGGTGGAAGGTGAAAGGCACATCCCATATGCCAGCAGACAAAAGAAGAGAGCTTGTGCAGGGAAACTCCCCTTTTTAAAACCATCAGATCTCATGAGCCTGATTCACTATCACGAGAACAGCTCACGAAAGACCTGCCCCCATAGTTACATCACCTCCCACCAGGTTCCTGCCATGGAACATGGGAAATGTGGGAGTTACAATTCAAGGTGAGATTTGGGTGGGGACACAGCCAAATCATATCAATTTTCTACGATTCTATATGTTGTCTTTTCACTCTGGATTTTTTTTTTTTTTTTGCTCTGAAGAAGCTTATTAGTTGGATGTAGTCCCACTTGTTAATTTTGTTATTGTTACCTCTGCTTTTGGTGTCATATCCATGAAATCATTGCCAAGACTATTGTCATGGCACTTTCCCTCAATGTCCTCTTCTAGATGTTTTACAGGTTTATGTCTTACATTCAATCATTTAAACCATTCTGAGTTGATTTTTGTGTATGGTTTCAGATAAAGGGCCAATTTCATTCTTTTAAATGTGGATATCTAGTTTTCTCATCATCATTTGCTGAAGAGATGATCTTTTTCCAACTGTGTATTCTTGACACCCTTATTGAAGATAAATTAAACATATATGCATAGTTTTTTTTTTTTTTTTTTTTCTGGGCTCTGTATTCTGTTTGATTTTTCTGTATATCTACCCATGACAATTCTGTTTTAATTATTATAGCTTTGTCATCTATTTTGATGTCAGAAAGTGTGATGACTGCCTTGTCATTCTTTCTCAAGATTTATTTGGCTATTTATGCTCTTTTGTGGTTCCAAATTATTTTTAGAATTTTTTTTTCTTTTTTTAACTTTTAGGTTCAGGGGTACATGTGATGGTTTGCTACATAGGAAAACATGTGCCATGGGGGTTTGCTGTAAAGATTATTTTGTCACCCCGATATTAAGCAGAGTACCCAATAACTATCTTTTCTGCTCCTCTCCCTCCTCCCAACCTCCATCGTAAAGTGGACCTCAGTGTCTGTTGTTTTATTCTTTGTGTTCATAAGTTCTTATCATTTAGCTCCCACTTATAAGTGATAACATGTGGTATTTGGTTTTCTGTTCCTACCTTAGCTTGCTAAGGATAATGGCCTTCAGTTCCATCCATGTTCCCACAAAAGATGTGTTCTTGGTCTTTTTTATGGCTGCATAGTAGAATTTTGTTTTTCTATTTCAGTAAAAAATACTATTGAAATTTTTTTTAGGGATTGCATTGAATCTGCAGATTGTCTTAAAAAGTATGCACATTTTAACAATATTAAGTCTTCCAATCCACAAACACACAGATGACTTTCCATTTGCTTGTGTCTTGTTTAATTTCTTTCAACAATGTTTTATAGTGTTTGGTATACAAGATGTTTGCTTCCTTAGTTAAGTTTATTTCTAGGTATTTTATTCTTTTTGGTGCTATTCTAAATGGGAATGTTTTCCTAATTTCCATTTCATATTGTTCATTGTTACTGTGTGTGCAAGTGATATTTGTATATTAATGTTGTATCTTGAAACTTTACTGAATATATTTATTAGTTCCAGTGAACATTTTTATGAAGTATTTAGGGTTTTCTATATGTAAGATCATATCATCTGCAAATAGGAGCAATTTTACTTCTTTCTTTGTGATTTAAACGTCTTTTTGTTTGTTTTCTGGCCTATTTGCTCTGGATAGGAATTCCAATGTTGTGTTGAAGAGTGAGGGAAATCAAAGAATTTCATCCCCAAATATACTTCTTTGACATATTTTGAGGTGGCTGTTCAGCAAGTCTGCAAATAGAAGTAGCCCTGCAAAGCTGTCTTTGGAGGGGAGATTTGCATTTGTAGGAAATCTGCATTGATGTTGCCAGGCTTTCCCTGGGGCCCTCCCTCGTCCTATCTAGAGAAGATTAACTGAGAGTATAATACCTTTAAAGGTCTGAAAGTTCAGGTGCAATGGTTCATGTCTCTAATCCAAGCACTTTGGGAGGCCAAGGCAGGAGGATCACTGGAGTCCAGGAGTTCAAAATCAGCATGAGCAATCTAGTGAGACCCCATCTCAAAAAACAAAACAAAACAGTTAGCCAGGTGTGATGGCATGTACCTGTAGTCTCAGCTACTTGAGAGGCTGAGGCTGGAGGATTGCTTGGGGCCAGGAGTTGAAGGCTGCAGACAGCCATGGTTGTGCTACTGAACTCCAGTCTGGTCAACAGAGCAAGACCCTGTCTCCACACACATGTGAAAAAAATAAAATCTGAAGAAAACATTCATTATTCATTCTCTCTGAGGGCTACTATCTGTGAGGTTTCATTTACATAGCAGGACCACCTTTGTTAGCCAGGCTTCCTCTTCTCTCCCTCCCATAATCTGTTTTGCCAATATCCAATCCCCATTCCTTCTGAAATTTCAAGATGGCACATAAGCTTCTGAAACCCACTGGGAGATTGGGGTAATTATGCTGTGGTTCTCTCCCATATACAAGTTAATAAATTTGTATGCCTTTTCTCCAATTAATCTGCCTTTATCAGTTGATTTTTCAGTGAACCATCTGAAGATAAAGAGAAATTTTCCCTTGGTCCCTACAATAGAAAAGGTGAAAGCAAGTATCCTTGCCTTGTTCCTAATCTTAGAGGAAAAGCTTTTAGTTTTTTACTATTGAGTGCGATGTTAACTGTGGGCTTTTTATAGATGATCTTTGTTATGCTGAGATATTTTACTTCTATTCCTAGTTTGTTGAGAGTTTTTATCATGAAGAGGTGTTGAATTTTGTCAAATGCTTTTTCTGCATCAATTGAGATAATCATGTGATTTATATCCTATAGTCTGTTAATGTGGTGTATCACATAAATTGATTTTATATCCTTGCATCCTAGGGATGAATTCCACTTGGTTATGATGTATTATCCTTTTAATGTTTCATTCAGTTTGCTAGTATTTTGTTGCATCTATTTTCATGAGGGATATTGACCTGTAATTTTCCTTTCTTGTGGTGTCTTTGTGTGGCTTTGGTATCAAGGTAATGCTGTCCTCATATAATGAGTTTGGAAGTGTTCCCTCCTCTTCAATTTTTTGGAAGAGTTTGAGAAGAATTGGCATTCATTGCTTAAATGTTTGGTAGAATCCACCAGTGAAGCCATCTGGTCCTGAGCTTTTCCTTGTTGGGAGATTTTTGATTACTGGTTCAATCTCCATACTAGTTATAGATCAGACTTTCTACTTCTTCATAATTTAGTCTTGGTAGGCTGTGTATTTCTAGGAATTATCCATTTCTCCTAAGTTATCCTGTTTATGTTATTGTTCAAAATAGGTGTCTTATGTTCCTTTTAATTCCTGTGGTATCAGTTGCAATGTCTCTTATTTTATTTCTAACTGTATTTGAGTCTTCTCTTTTGCAGTGTAGCAGGAGTTTGCAATTTTATTTATCTTTTCAGAAAACAAACTCTTAGTTTATTGATTTTTTGCTATTGTTTTTCTATTTTGTATTTTATTTCTGCTCCAATCTTTATCATTTCTTTCCTTCTGCCAACTTTGGGCTTAGTTTGTTCTTTTTTTTTTTTTCCTATATCCTTGAAGTATAAAATTGGCTTTTTATCTGAAATCTTTCTTTGGTTAACGTAGACATTTATCAGTACTAACTTCCCTGTTACTACTGGTTTTGCCACATTACACAAGTTTTGGTATGTTGTGTTTCATTTCCATTTGCCTTGATATATTTTCCAATTTTCTTTTTGATTTTTATTTTGACCCAATGATTGTTCAAGAGTATTGTTTAATTTTCACATGTTTGTGGGTTTTACTGTTTTCTTTAAGCTCTTGATTTCTAGTTTTATTCCATTGTAGTCAGAAAAGATACTTGATATAATTCCAGTCTTTTTAAGTTTGTTAAGACTTGTTTCGTGACCTAAAATGTGATCTATCCTGGGGAAATATCTATACATGCTTGAGAAGAATGTGTATTCTGCTGCTGTTGGGTGAAATATTCTGTATATCTCTATTAGGCCTATTTGGTCTATAGCGTTGTGCATGTTCTCTGCTTCCTTATTGATCTTCTGTATGGATCTTCTGTCTGTTATTAAAAGTGGAATATTTAAGTCTCCTGCTATTATCGTATTGCTATCTGTTTCTCTCTTCAGTTCTGTTAATGTTTGCTTTATATATTTATGTACTGTAATGTTGGGTACATGTATATTCATAATTGTTGTATATTCCTAGTGAATTGACTCTTTTATCATTACATAATATTCTTCTTTGTCACCTGTGGCATTTTTTTGACTTGCAGTCTATTTTGTCTGATGTAAACATAGCCACCCCTATTCTCTTTTGGTTTTCACAGAATATCTTTTTCGATTTCTTCACTCTCAGACCATGTATATCCATAAATCTAAACTGAGTTTCTTGTAGACAGTACATAGTTGGGTCTTATTTTATTTATCTACTTAGTCATTCTCTGCCTTTTGATTGGAGAATTTAATTAATTTACCTGTAATTATTAGTAGGGAAGAATATACTATTGTCACTTTCAATTGTTTTCTGTTAGTCTTATAGTTTTCATTGTCTTTTCCTCTTTTGCTATCTTCCTTTGTGTTTTATTGATATTTTTATATTGATATGTTTTTATTGCTTTGTATTTTTTTATATAACATCTATAGGTAGCTTTTGGTATGGTCACCTTGAGGTTCATATACAATATATTGTGGTATAATGGTCTATTTTAAGATGATAATCACTTAAGTTCAATGACACACAAAAAAACTCTACATTTTAACTTTTTCCCTTCACACATACACTTTAGGCTACTCTTGTTACAATTTACATGTAGTCATATTGCATATCTTTTAACACATTTTTTAGTTATAGTTATATTTAATACTTTTGTCTTTTGACTTGGATACTAGAATTAAAAGCAATTTACATATCCCTATTATGGTAATACAGTATTCTGTATTTGTCTTTGTATTTTTCTTATCGTTGAGCTACATAAGTTTCTTTCTTTTCTTTTTTTTCTTTTTTTTTTTTGAGACGGGGTCTCACTGTGTTGCCCAGGCTAGAGTGCAGTGGCACCATCTCGGCTCACTTCAACCTCCGCCTCCCGGGTTCAAGCTATTCTCCTGCCTCAGCCTCCTGAGTAGCTGGGACTACAGGTGCCCGCCACCACGCCCGGCTGATTTTTTTGTATTTTTTTTTAGTAGAGGCGGGGTTTCACCATGTTAGCCAGGATGGTCTCAATCTCCTGACCTCATGATCCACCCACCTCGGCCTCCCAAAGTGCTGGGATTACAGGCGTGAGCCACAGCACCCAGCCGAGTTACGTAAGTTTCATATTTTTTAATGCTATTATGTTGTCGTGTAGCATCATTTTATTTCAACTAGAAAAAGTCCTTTTAGCTTCTATTGTAAGACAGATCTAGTGATGAACTCCCTAGGTTTTGCCTCATTGAAAAAATGATCTCTCCTTCATGTCTGAATGACAGTTTTACTGAGTATAGTATTTCTGGTTGGTAGGATTTTTTTTTTCTTTCAGCACTTTGAATATATTATTTTCTTCTTTTTTTTTTTTTTAATTTTATCACAGGCTTATTTACAATAGCCCAAAAGTAGAAACAACCCAGTGTCCAACAACAGGTGAATGGACAAACTCACAGTGGCATGTTCACACAATGGCATATTCACACAGTGGCATATTCACACAATGGCATGTTCACACAATGGCATATTCACACAATGGCATATTCACACAGTGGCATATTCACACAGTGGCATGTTCTGGCTGCAGAGTTTCTGCTGAAAAATCTGATAATCTTATGGAGTTTCACTTACATGTGACAAGTAGCTTTTCTCTTGCTTTCAAAATTCTATCTTTGCCTTTGATTTTTGACAATTTGCTTATAATTTGTCCAGGTGTGGGTTTTTTTGGATTCATCTTATTTAGTGTCCTTATGCCTTCTTTGATCTGGCTGTCCATTTCCTTCAACAGATTTGGGAAGTTTATAGCCATTATTTCTTTGAATAAGAGTTTCTGCACTTTTAAATTTTCTTCTTCTTCTTGACTCCCATAATGTATATATCGGTACACTTGATGGTGTTCTATAAGTCCCTTAAACTTTCTTCATTCTTTTTCATTCTTTTTTTCTCTTTTTGCTCTTCTGACTGGATCATTTCTAATGACCTGTCTTTCAGTTGACTGATTCTTTCTTCTATTTAATCTAGTCTGTTCTCTAACCCCTAGAGTGAGTTTTCAGTTTAGTTATTGTATTCTTTAGCTGCCATTTCTGTGTGGTAGCTTAAAAATATTTTCTATTTCTTTTCTGAAATTCTCACTTTGTTCATAGATTGTTTCCTTGCCCTCAGTGAGCATCTTTCTGATGATTTTTAGTTCTTAATTATAACGATTGTAATGGAGTCTAATTTATCAATCTTGTGTTATGATTTTATATCCTATTTTTAAAATATTTGCTACATAAGGTAATATTCTGCCATATTATTTTCTGTTATATTTATTGTCTATCTTTCATATTTGAATCTACAATCTACATGAAAAGAATTTTTGTGTATGATATAAGGTAAGAATTAATTTTTCCTCCAAATGGATGTTTAATTATTGTAGATCCAATTGTTGATAAGACAGTTCTTTCTTTTTCACAAGTCATGTGATAATGTATGTATAAGTCTGTTTATAAATTCTTTATTCTTGTCAATGGCTAATTCATCTATCTTTGCACCAATACCACCTAACATATTTACTGTAGCTTTACAATAAGTTTTAATACAATGTAAGTCTTCCAGCTTTGTCCTTCTTACAGATTGTCTTTCTTATTTTTACCCCATAGAATGTTATACACCTTTTAGAATCAGCCTGCCAATTGATTAAAACCCATGGGATTTTTAATGGAAGTGCATTGATTCTATTTTTTATGAATCTACTATAGATTGATACTTTTACTATTTCTTGATAATGCAACAATCTTAAACTACTTTAACACTGTTTACTTTTGTTTCTACTTTCATGCTATCATCTTCAGGTATTTTAAGTTCTACATACTTTTAAACCCCAAAGACATTATTTTGTGGTTGTTATAATACATAATATTCATTTAGGTTTTCTCTTTATCTTAGTGATAATATCTCAGTAAATATTCATTTAATTTATACATGTATTTACCTTGTGTACTGTCTTCATTTCCTGCGACATTTCTGTGCTTCCATCTGAGATCATTTTTATTAGCTAAAGAACTCCTTTGAGTTTTTACTTTAGTGTATCAGCTGGTAGCAAATTCTCTCAACATTTGTTTGTCTAAAAATGTCTTCATTTTGCCTTCATATTTGAAGGATATTTTGGTGGGAATAAAATTCTAGAATAGAAAATATTTTCTTTCTACATGTTAAACATCTCACCTAATTGTCCTTTTGGCTTTCAGTATTTCTGTTGAAAAGTTTAACTGGCAGTATTATTGCTTCTTCTTTAAGGTTAATGTAACTTTCTAATATGGCCTCTTTTAAGATTTTCTCTTCTCTGTGATTTTAAGCCATTTGACTAGGGTGTTCCTTGTATGATTTTATGTATATTCATTCTACCTGATGTTTGTCATGTTTACTGAATTTGTGGCTGGTTAGTTTTCATCAGTTTTGGAAGATTCTCAGAGAGTATCTCTGAGAATGTTGCCTCTGTCTCATCCTCTCTTCTCTTTCATAGTTTACATTTAGAGGTATATTGAAAATTTTCACCACGCCCCATATGTCTCTTACACCCTTTTTTGGTGGTTTCCAAACATTTTTTCCTTTGTGCTTCATTGTGACATTTTCAACTGGTCTACACTTATGTTCTCTAATAATTTTCCCCGGTATGTCTATTTTTCTGTCAAGTTCATCTACTGAGTTATTTATTTCAGTTGCTGTAGTTTTCAGTTGTAGAAATTCCATTTAATTCTTATTTATAGATTCCAGATCTCTGGTGAAATTCTCGGTTGTCATCTAATTTTTGCATATGTTAATCATAGTTGAAGACTATGTCCAATACCTTTGTATCGGAATTGTCTGTGGGGCTGCTTCTACTGTGTGCTTCTTTCTCTTGCTTCTCTTTCTGGTATGTCTAGTGATTTTTAACTGAATGCTGAACATTATGTATAAGAAATTGTAGATTTGGGTGATGTTATCTTTCTCCAGAGAAATTTTAATTTTATTCTGGCTGGCAGTTAAAGTAGAGAAAAAAATCACCTGCCTGAGTAATGATTGAGATGATTCAAGACTTGATTTTGGTTTTTGTAAGGGCTCATCTATACTAGGTCTGCCCTTAATTCTGAGGTGTATCCTTTAGACATTTCAAGTGAAGGTCTTGGTTTTTACAGGGTTCCTCTTATTTGTTGTATCCTGAACTCTGCTGATTTCTACACTTCCCTGCAGTACCATGAGATTGCAGAAAGTCCTATGTTGCTTTATAGTCTCTTTATGTTGGCCCCTGCAACTTAGAAACTGGAAAATACCTCAGGTGAAAGTAAGGCAGAATAGAGGGGTCACTTCTCTGAGGTTCTCTTTTCTCTGGGATCCTAATCTTCCAAGTCCACATCTGCCTTAGTAGCCCTGAACTCCAAATTTTGCCCATGAGATTGCCAAAAATTCTGATTCCTTGCTTCTCTCTCAATCTCTTGGCCTTGTTCTGCTTATAAATCAGCCAATACCTCAACAATGGAAGCACCAGTAAATATTGAACTTGACTTTTCTTCAGGATCATGGCCCCTCAAGGCCTGGCTGCTTTGGTTGTTCTCCAGTGCCTTCAAGTAGTTTGTTTCTTTATTTTTATAAAGCTTTTATAGTTGTCCTCATGGGGCAATATATTCTCATGCAAGCTATTGTATCATAGCCAGAAGTAGAAGTTGATTGGTTATTTTAAAGTGCCCCAGTTGACTGTAATATGTGATCATAATTAAAAAACTCTACGATAACTTATTGTACTCTCTCATACACATGCAATTTCCTCTGCCAGGAAAACCATTTTACATTCTCTGCTTGACTGACTTCTAAAGGAGCCTTTTCTTACCTAAGGCCAGATGGGGTTAGTGGCCATTCTACATAAGCTCATAAAACACTATGTCTATCCTATTTCATTATCCCACTGTATTCTAATTTGTGTGCTTTTGCATTTATCTCTTACATCAGACTAGGAGTTCCTTGTGGACAGGAGTCATCTCATTTTTATGCTGTATCTTGTAAGTATTTAATAAATTATTTTGAATATATCATACTGCTCTTTAGTGAGCAACCATCTCTCCAGCTGGGCTGTGTTTCTCGTTCTTCCCAAACAACAGACCTTTCTCCCTTTTCAATTCCACCAAATAGCTTTTGGATCCACCCCAGCACATATGGTCTTTTGATCCTCTGAGGCCAATTTAACTTCTCACCTTCCTTGGCTTAATCAGTACAAAGCATTACTAATCCTGCTACCAACCTTGAATATCCTTCATGCTTCCCTTTTTATTTTCATATATGCATGGTTCTATCTTTCCGTTAAATATACATATGTGTGTGTCTTTTTTGGTCATATTAATTCAATCAGTGAATAACCACAAATTGAGCTAGTAATATAGTCCAGGCTGTGATGGAAGGTATGGCAGACTTTATTCTTCAAAGTTCAGCTCAAAGATTATTACCTTTGGAAAATTTCTTTCCAGGTCTGCTATTCTTTGGAATGGTAGTGTTTCCATACCCAGAGGTCACGGGCTGATGAGAAAAATTAAATGACCTCCTTATTCCATCCAGAAAGTGATGGAGAATATTTCCTGCATTACCCTAACCTGCTCCTCTAATGTTAAAATAGTGATATCATACAGAAATTTTTCTAGATATATGCTTGGAGGATGGGTGAAAAGGAAATCAAAACTTCTCGACAGCCCAAAGAAAAATATCTTCCCACCAGAGCAGCTGTTGCTAAGTTTAGTTAATGTGTGTCCTGTCAGTGAGAAAATAGGAGCTTTCCTTTAAATGTCTTTTGGTTGTTGTTTGATTGCTTGCCCATTCGAGTACTGATTAGCTTGTTTTATAAGTGCATAATTTGCAAGGTGTGTGTGTGTATGTGTGTGTCCATGTGTGTGTCCAGGTGTGTGTGCATGTGTGTGTGCACATGTGCTTGGGAGGAGGGAATGGGGAAAGATATTGTTATTTTCATAGTTGTGACTCTAGCTAAGTTCCTTCAGTGTCCTTACTACATTTCTCCACTGGTATTGAAATAATGTTATGAATAGTAATAAAATAGATTGTAGAGAGAATCTAGCCTCTTGTCTGTCCTGCCTTTTGCCCTGTCTTTTAAGAATCAAGTGTCTTTTTGTGATTCCCCGAGGGAAGAAAATGTAAATCCTGAGACTACTCCATGACAGTCTCTCAAAGGTCAAACTCAGGTTCAGTACAGACATCCTAGAGAGGGGCACTAACTTCAAAATGAAGGATCCAGGTACATAGCTGGAGCAAGGGACGTATTTTATTTATTTTTGTATTTCCAAGGTACCCACTGCAGTGATTTTCACACACAAAAAAATGGGAAACAAAATCAAATAATGACAGAGAACTAGACAGATTGTCATCTGCCTTGGATGGTTGGGATTTGACCCTGGCCAGAAGGAGGGAAAGGTATCATGTGAGCTCTCTGGACACTTTTCAGCCCTGGAAGAGATAAGTGAGACACCCAAATTCCCTTTCAGACTTCATCTATCTTTCCCCTACTTAATTCTGTATATTTCCAGTTCTCTGTAGCTTGACACCAACAACCATATTCCAGACTAACGATTACCAATGGTTACAACTATAAGGCTCATTTTTCATGACAAAAATATTCCTCTTGGGCATACACATTGTTAGCTGGACTTTTAAAATCCACAGATTGAGAAAATACATGACAAAATCAACTATGAATCTAGTATCACATTTTTAAGATATATAAACCAAAGTATCATCTGCACATATTTAAAAATTAGCATAAATATCTGTTTGTGACATTATATATTAAGTCTACAGACAATATTTGACGTATAAATGGATTTTCAGATCCCTTGAAATAACTCTCATCCTTTTTTCCTTATTCTCTCCCTCCATCCCCTTTGCTCACACTTCCTTTTTCCTGTGGCACTCTTCCTCAAGGACTTCATCTCCCTTGTGTTTGAACCTCATTCTTTTCTGCCTTTAAAAAATATCAGGCCTCTTCTCCCTTTTTTGCCTGGCCTGCCCTTCCTGCTCCTTTCCAATAGCCATTGCTTAGCCATCTCTTCCTTTGAAATCAGATTGTTCCCTGTGTCCTTTCAGAGGCCTCTCAGACTTCCTTAGCCTTGTGCAACCTTGGTCTGACACCTGGCTATGAGCATCTCTCACTCACCTTGAGTCCACCAAGCATAAGAAGAGGTTTTCTTAAACTATCCTTGTTTGATTGCCTGTTCTGGCCCCAATTAGTTCTGTTTTACAAGTTCTAATTTTGTAGGAATTCATCAGTGAATACATGGACACCTCTAGTTATAACTACGTCTGTCCTTTGTGAGCAACTCAGGTCCAGGCCCTGTGTCTTGAGAGGTTTCCATAAATATTTACTGGGAGGGATAACATTATGAAGTGAGTGACATTTGTATTCTCAGATAACCACTATTTACAGAACCTAATGAATCTATGCAAATTAGATGAGCATGAGAGCATTTTGTGGCCTTCCAGGGAAACTGCACTGGTTTTATTGTCTAGGCCAACCCCAGACCAAGCCAGACCATGAGTGTGACAGCAAAGGGCTGAACTTTGCCATCCTGTAACCTTCACTCCTGTAGGTTTTATTTTGCCTCATGGACCCCACAGAACTAGCCTGTCTCCTCTTAACTTACCTTAAAAACTTACCTTACAGAACTTACCTTACCTCTTAGAAGATAGCCCTCCACAAATTAAACAACAATTTTTCCCCTTTGACTTCTCCCACTTCTGAGGTTGGTGATCAGACGGTCAGACCTTAGTGGTCTGACTGCTGACCTGATCATTTCCTTGTGAACATCCCCTTGCTCACCCACATCCCTCTTAAAGTGCAGGGCCCAGAATGGAAAAGTATTGCTCAAGTTGCAAAGAGGTGATGCAGAGTGTGAAGAATAATTGCCTCCCCCACACTGATCATTATGGCCTAAACCCACATTTCAGTTTACAAAAGCAGTGTTGGCATAGGATGTCATAAGAACCGCCATTTATAACTACCTAGTGGTTGTAGGTCTTTGGAGAGAACTTTAGCTTTTCTTTTTTTTTTTTTTTTTTTTTTTTTTTTAAAGAAGGTAAGTTTGTTTTATTGCACTGGGGAAGCAAGCGCGAGGACCTTATAGTCTGAGAGCCGAGCTCCCCGGAAACAAGGAAAATTCTGGCTTTTTAAAGATTACAACTTTAACGGGTCCGACGTGAAAGGGGTCATGCGATAATCCATGGAAACTCACTGCGGGGGATATATGCATCAGCTAACAGAACAGCAAAGTTATTACAATGCTTTTTTCAATACAGTGTCTGGATTTACACGATGAACACAAGTACGTTGAGGTCAGGGGTTGATGTATAATTATTACTTTTTTAACATCCTAGGCTGGGTGGTGGTGGGGTCAAAGTTGTCGTGGCTATTTACTTACTTTTGTTTCTACAACTTTTTGCTTTCTCGTCTTTCCTCCTGTCTTTGCGTGAACTAGGTAAGGTGGGAGGATGAGGGCAGCAGGAGTAGTAGTGGTCTCCTTCCTTAGCACCAATTCTTTTTTTTTTTTATTATTATTATTTTTTTTATTTTTATTATACTTTAAGTTCTAGGGTACATGTGCATAACGTGCAGGTTTGTTACATATGTATACTTGTGCCATGTTTGTGTGCTGCACCCAACTTTAGCTTTTCTGAGCCGCAGACTTCCAAGCAAAAAATATGCCCAACTCTATTTGTGACCAAGGAAGTACTAATTTAAATCCATAGTGCAGGATACTAGAACTACTAGAAAGATTAAAACAACAGAGGAACATCAAGTGATGGGGAAGATGTAGAGCAACTGGAATTCGCAAACATCACTGGGAAAGTAAACTGGTCATCACTTTTGAAAAACTGACAGCATCTTCCATAGCTAACCCAGCAATGCCATTCTTAGGGATATGCTCAAGAGAAAAAACTTCACAGTTTCATGAAGAGACATATCCACGAATGTTCACAGAAGCACTATTCACATCATCCCTAAATGGGAAACAAGATGAATATCCTCCAACAATGAACATAGTGATATAGTCACATGATGAAATACTATAGGAAGTGAGAGTGAATGAACTCCATGTACAGGACTTAGTATGAATGAACCTCATAAACAAATGCTGATTGAAAGAAGCCAGACACAAAGGAGCATGTGGTACATGGTTATATTTACATACAGCCCAAAAACAAACAAATGTAATCTCTGCTGCTAGAAGTCAGAATAGTGGCTACTCGTAGGGTAGGAATTTTGATGATAAGAGAGCATTACTTCATTGTATCTTCCCAATAACTCTATAAGATGCATAATCTCCATGACCAATGAAGAAAGTAATACATAGAAAGATTAAGCTGCTTGTGCAAAGGTAGAGATACTGAATTAGAACTTGCATTAGAGGAGGGACTGACTCACGCTCTTACCCACTAGACTTTTTGTCTTGAATCAGATCCCAGAAGTGTTTGGATTGATGAAGTCTGACCCAACTTGCATACCTTGCAGGACTCCTGAACTTTGGTTTGCTTTCTGCCCACATGTCTGTCTGTATACTGCCCATCTAATACTGATGCTCTGCCCTTTCCTGATCTCCAATGACAGCACAACTCTCGACTCCTGGCTGGAAACCCAGGTTGACTGTGTGCTGAATATTCTGCTCCTGTCATTCATCTAGTGGGCCCTGTGCATGGGTCTGGCATTGACAAGATGCCAAGAAGAAAATGGATAAAAAGAAAAGGTCATCCCCTGAAAGGAAGCCTTTGTAAAGTACAGGAAGCTCCAACTTTAAACTTGTAAATCTCTGTGGAGTTTTCAACCTTCATGGCTTAGTCCAGAGAAGAAATCTGGCTGAGAGCTTGAGACCACCCCTCAAAAAAAAAATTAAATCAAGTTCTCAAGTGTTCCTGAAGGTTTTGGCTTTCAGCTGTATGGTATTTCAGAGATTTATGGCTCTTCTTAAAATCTGTTAGAAATCCCCAAATCTACAAACAGGCTTTAGAAGACAGGGATGGGGAGGGCAGTGAGAAAGACTGTTTCAGGAGCAATCTGTCTGTGAGGAAAAGCTGAAACTTAAATTAGATACAGCTGAAAATATCTCAATCCTACAAGACGAGTCTTGATACAAGTCCTGCAGTAGAAGCATTCTGTGTGCTGAAGCAATTACTCTAAAATGCTTTTCCTTTCTTATGGCCCGCTTACTTGCTTGAAAAGCCCATTTGAAACTCTGTGTTTTATATCAGTGCTACACCTTTTTGGGTTACCGTCCTCGATGGATTCCAACAGGAGACTTCTTTTTTTCGGTTGGGGCGGGGGGTGTCCCTGGAATTTTGGTTGACTCGAGCCAGTGTGAATCATCAACACTCTGAGAAGATGCAGCCCCAGCCAAGGAGACCAGGGTGACCACAACAAGACTAAAAATCATCCAAATTAAAATTGAACAGGACCATTGAAGTCACTGGTTTTTCCCTCCCATAAACAGTCCAGATTTTCTGTTTTACCTCTCTGGGCTCATAATGATCAAATACTCGACTTCTCACCACCTCCTCTTTGAAGTTCCTACAAATTTCAGAGTTTTGCAGATGGGGATAATGTTTTCTGGGTACTGATCCATGTCAGTGAAATAATACATCCACTCTTATTCTCAAGAATCCCTGTTCTCATCTTTGGATTTCAGTTTTCCAGATTTGTAAAATGGCAGCTAACTAAAATGGGTTTGAGTTAAAAATGAAAGAAATGAAACTTCAGTTTATCGGGATGTTTTCTCTTATTTCAAAGGTCTGGGTGATACCAGATGACTTAAAACCAAGTAGACCACAGGATATCAAGAAATTAAGGGACAGTGTTTGGGGATCCAGTCAAACTTCAACCCTCCCACACAGCTTAGTCTCCCAAAATGTTGGTTCACTTCTTCTATATGCAAAAAAAAATTTTTTAAATTCCATTCGCAAATCAGCCAAATCTAATCTGAACTCTCCCGTTTCTCGCAGCTATCTAGAGTTATTTTGCTCCACCAACAGACTACTTCCTCAGACACATTCTCCAGGAAAATCATATAATTTATTGGCATAATGGTCCTTTTTCAAAAGAAGTATTTCATTTTAATAAAAATGTGCATCACCATATTTAATCAATCAGCCTGATTGACAACAGCAATAGTTGAGTCTTGCAGCAGATGCTGCTGCTACCTCATTCTTATTCCAGTTTCATTTCTCAATCAAATCCATGTGTAAAAAACATAATGTGCTGCCAACACAATGTAATAAAACCTCAACTGAAATGCACACCAGCACATCAGAAACTGATAACTCAAAGTATGGGAAAATTAACTTCAGAAAATCACTTATGACACCCAAGTATTCAAGTTTTATGGACAAGAGATGCATCATCTCACTATAGCTAACATGAATAGGCCAAATTCATGGATTTGTCCTGAAACAGAAAATAATAATCTCTAAAGCAACATTTTCCAAAAGCTGGCAGTAGAAGCCTTTTTAAGCAGCCCAGAAATCATCCTTAAAATTGGCTGAGTTTGTAAGAGATGCACCATTTGTGTCATGGAGCAATAAATTAGGACTTACGCAACATTTTTTTTTTTTTTATGGTGGTACAGACTGGTTAAAGATGATGTATCACTGGTTGTCACAGATAGAACCAGCAGTTTTCAAAGTTAATGATTCATAAAGGAATAAAGGTAACCTAATTATAGCAATACCAGGGACAGACTCAGTTACTCAAATTCTGAACTCCTCCAGATTTCAGGCTGGGGGACGAACTTCTGTAAGACTTTATTCTTGCAAAACCTGAGTTAGGGAGCAGAGATATGAGTCCCTACAAAAAGTAATAGATCCATAGTCCAGAGACCTGTAAGTGCACTCATTTGAATGATGTCCCTCCAAAATTCATGTCCACCCAGAACCTCAGCATGTGACCTTATTTAAAAATAGGATCATCACAAATGTAATTAGTTAAGATGAAGTCATACTGGAGTAGAGTGGGCCCTATATACAGTGACTGGTGCCCTTATAAGAAATCCACATGAACACATAAACATACATGAAGACAGACATGTGAAGACAGAAGCAGAAATTGCAGTGATGCAGCTACAAGCCAAGGATTGCCAAGAATTGCCAGCCAGCAACCAGAAACTAGGAAGAGGCAAAGAAGGAATCCTAGAGGCTTAAGAGGGAACATGGCCCTTCAGACACCTTGACTTTGTACTTATGGCCTCCAGAACTGTGAAAGAATACTTTCCTGTTGCGTTAGGCAATCCAGTTTGTGCTTGTTTGTTACAGCAGCCCTAGGCAACTAATACAGTAATAAGCAAAAACTAAGACCAAATATCTAGGACCAAGGCAGGGGGCAAAAGTCAGCCACAGGGATCAGAATGCCTTTTAAGGATAAGAAATGTAGGAAGCTGGATTCCAAGGATGGCTTTCATCATGCTGTTTCCTCACTCAAAAATATGTCATGGCCCACATGACCTATGGAGAAACTCTTAATTCTTCATTTAAAAATTCAAACCTTTCACAAGGAAGGTTCTCAAACCACATGCCTCAGCTGGATAAACAGATCATAACACAGCGTAATAATGTAAGCATTTGAACAATATCCACAACTCAGCTAAGCAAACCGTCAGTTGGTTTGTTTGTTTTTCTTTTTTTTTTCATAAAGAACAGAATTTTATTTTCTCACAGTTTTAGGGACTGGGAAGTCCAAGATCAAGGCAACAAGATCAAGGCACCAGCATTTAGTGTCTGGCGAGGACTTTTTTTTTTTTTTTTTTTTTTTTGAGATGGAGTTTCGCTCTGTTGCCCAGGCTGGAGTGCAGTGGCCGGATCTCAGCTCACTGCAAGCTCCGCCTCCCGGGTTTACGCCATTCTCCTGCCTCAGCCTCCCGAGTAGCTGGGACTACAGGCGCCCGCCACCTCGCCCGGCTAGTTTTTTTGTATTTTAGTAGAGACGGGGTTTCACCGTGTTAGCCAGGATGGTCTCGATCTCCTGACCTCGTGATCCGCCTGTCTCGGCCTCCCAAAGTGCTGGGATTACAGGCTTGAACCACCGCGCCTGGCCCTGGTGAGGACTTTTTTGCTGTGTCCTTATATGGGGGACATCAGATTGTCAAGAGAGACTAACTCCCTCCATCAAATCCTAGTTTGATGGCATTAATCTATTTATAAGGGCACAGCCCTCATGACCTAAACACCTCCCAAAGGGACTTACCTTCCAGCACTGTTGCACTGGGGATTAAATTTTTAATTCATGAATTTGGGGGAACACATTCAGACCATAGCAGATAGTTACATTTGACATTGAGGATATTAAAGTTCAAAGAAGTTCACTTATTTACCCAAGGCCATAGGCTATGGGGCAAAGGTGTGATTTAAAGTTATCTGACAACTAAATCACATCCTCTTCCTTCCAAAGTACAGCTGCCTTTTACTTGCTAGTATATGAAACACCTCTGGGTTTGAAAAGAAAGAATGACTCTGACCAAAAAAAAAAAAATCTCATTGGCTACTTGACCCTTTTGCTTAAGATTCACTCCACTCTGTTACGTACCTATAGGGCAATTTCTTTATGTTTACATTTCTGCCATGAATAGGTTACAAAGTTAAGTCTTACCTAGAGAGGGTATCTGAGTTTCATGGAATGGATATTCAGAAGATTTGCTCTCAAATACAGGAGATCTTTATCTTCTTTCCACTTGTGTTTCAATGATTGTGAAGAAGTGTAATGAGAAAGTAAGGTGGCATGCAGATCTAACTTACCCATAACAAACTCTCAAGGACTGTCAGGCATATCATTCATTATGCCAGTCACACCCTAGCAAAAAGAAGCTGTCCACCCACTCCCCTCACTGAAGGGCAGCCTTCTTAATGAACATCTTTAATTGGCTTAGGAGTAAAGACCTGTCTGTCCCATCACCAGCCAATCCATAAACTAGAGATTGGGCTAAAATGTGACTTGGCCAATAAGTCTATGCTCAAAAAGGCCAGAATGCCTGTTTCAAGAGCCTGAATTGTGACATACAGAAAACACAAGCCCTTTGGTGGACAGGGTAGCACAAGGAAGACAACAGATGCATAGTATCTTCACATTAACACTGGGTGCTCGGAGTGAAATTAATGGACTTCTACTTCTGAGGATCCCAAACTTGTCTTGTGCTCCAAATCACTTCCCCCAGAAATTGTTGTTTGTTTGTTTTTCAAGATGGAGTCTTGCTCTGTCAACCACGCTGGAGTGCAATGGCAACATCTCAGCTCGCTGTAACGTCCACCTCCAATTCTCCTGCCTCAGCCTCCTGAGTATCTGGGATTACAGGCATGCACCATCACACCTGGCTAATTTTTGTATTTTTAATAGAGACAGGGTTTCACCATGTTGGTCAGGCTGGTCTTGAACTCCTGACTTCATGATCCATCTGCCTCGGCCTCCCAAAGTGCTGGGATAAGCAAACCTTTTATAGAAAAATGAAGCCTGACACCTTTTGCTGTGTTAGAGAATAGGGATGTGAGTCATAGATAAGAGAATGGATCCACAGTCCATCAGGGAAAACCACACATCTACGGCTGATCGTAGTCCCTTTATGCACGATCTGATCACACAGGAAGACATAGATATATTTCAATATTTATGCAGATGTATAATCTCCTGCAACAACTAGTTTCTGTGTGCAACAAACTCTTACTGAACACCTAGTCAGGCACTGCCTGGGACTTTCAGATATTTGACAGTGCCGAATGGCTTCATGCCCTTTCTGTGACACCACTGGTGTTCACAATAAGAATCTATCTGAGGGCTGCCTATGCTCTCTTCTGGAACCAATGGGAATCAACTAGGGCAGTCTATAAAGAGCCTCAAGTTCACAAACCAGCTGTGTTTTGCAGTACGTTTTGGTTGACCTATGCCCAAGGGCTGAGGTTCCAGCATGCCCCTGCAGTAATATCAGGGGTAGCCAGGTCCTCCTGCTGTCATTTTCTTGGGTCGTCCAGACCTGTTATCCAGGGCACTGGCTACCCGTGGAAATAGGCACGACTTTTACACAACTGAGGACTTTGGTCAGCATTTATTTGCCAGTCTTAGTCCTCAGGTTCTCTAATTATTAAAGCTACCAGCACTCCTGATGCATGCACACACCCACACACAAAACATTCATATGTGCCTGGAATCATTTTTTTCTGGACCTTTGTCCCCTTCCTTGTCAGATGTATCCCCTTGGGTGTCATCTTATGCCCAACATTTCAGGAACCAGACTGGTCGAACCACAGTCTTTGGTGGGAGAAAGCTCTGCCTCCTCATTCCACTTGTTTAAGAGGCTTTGACAGCCCCCCAACAGGATGAAACAACCCTGGCAAAGAAAAAAAAAAAAAAAAAAAATATATATATATATATATATATATACGCATACCGTACCCGCGGTATACCAGAGTATATTATATATATTTTTTTTTTCGAGACAGGATCTTTCTTTGTCACCTGGGCTACAGTGCAGTGGCACAATCTCAGCTCACTGCAGCCTCAACCTCTCAGGCCCAAGCAATCCTCCTACTTCAGCCTCTTAAGTAACTAGGACCACAGGCATGGACCACTATGTCCAGGTAATTTTCTTACTTTTTTGTAGAGATGGGGGTCTCACTATATTGCCCAGGCTGGTCTTGAACTCTTGGGCTCAAGTGATTGTCCCATCTTGGCCCTCCAAGGTGCTGAGATTATAGATGTGAGCTATCATGCCCAGTCCAGGTAAATTCTTTAGAAAATGTATGGGTGAGGTAAATATTCTGAACCCTTGGTTGTCTGAAAATTATGTGTTTTTTTCTTATTTTCTTTGTTTCTTTTCTCTTCTTTTCTTTCTTTCTCTTTCTTTCTTTCTTTCCCTTCCTTCCTTCCTTCCTTCCTTCTTTCCTTCCTTCCCTCCCTCCCTCCTTTCTTCCTTCCTTCCTTCCTCTCTCTCTCTCTCTCTCTCTCTCTCTCTCTCTCTCTCTCTCTCTCTCTCTCTTTCTTTCTAGAACTCAGGACTAAGAAACTCAATCATAATCCAAAAAGAGGAAAAGCCCAAGAGACTGTGTCCCATCTGGGCTTCAGTAGGAAGAAGGTAAGTCTAACTCAGAAGCGAAAGAGAAAATCTAGAGTCAGAGGCTTAAATGGACAACTCGTGTTAGAATAGGACCAAGAAATATAAGAACAAGGTAAAAGCCAGGACACAAGGACACCAAGGGCTTCCTGAACAAGCACAGCCCTGGTGCTCCTACTTCTTACCTTCCTGCCAGAGGCTGTGTTGAGCATCCTCATCCAAGAGCATGCATGACAGCTGTGCCTGCCACACACGCAGACAGAGAGGCATCATCTGTGGAGACCACCATGGCCTAGGAAGATTTTGTCAGACAAGAGGAAGGAGGAGAAAGTTCGGAGTAACATTTGGGGACCAGGAAGCAGATCACTGAGTTTATCACCTTGGTCGATGACTTACCTTGCTGGGGCTCAGCTACCTCACAAATAAAAGGAAGTAGTACTTGTCCACAAAGGATTGTGCAGTGGAAAAAGCTCAGCATTGGGGTTTGATAGACCTGCTATTGCACCTAAGCTCTGCCATTTCCTAGCTTAGTATCTTAGACATTTTACGTACTTTCTGAGCTACAGTTTCTTCATCTAAAAGTGGAGGTTATAAGAAAACACAACAAATCATATATGTAAAGTTACTGGCTTTACAAAGTAGGTACTGTTAATGACAATTTTCATTATCTACCTCACAGTGATAATTTTTATAAACAGCAAAACAGGTAATGCCTGCTGGGTGATTACAAAACAGTGAGGCTCATTTTGCACATTGACTTGGAATGTCATCCCTTTTATAATGCACACTTTGGGAAAGCAGACACTTCAAATGATGCTGCCATTATTAACCGCACCTCCCCCCCCCAAAAAAAGAGATCCTCCACAAGAACAGAAAACCAAACATCACATGTTCTCACTCATAAGTGGGAGTTGAACAATGAGAACACATGGATACAGGGAGGGGAACATCACACACCAGGGTCTGTCGTGGGGTGGGGGCAAGGGGAGGGAGAGCATTAGGACAAATACCTAATGCATGCAGGGCTTAAAACCTAGATGACGGGTTGATAGGTGCAGGAAACCACCGTGGCACATGTATACCTATGTAACAAACCTGCACGTTCTGCACATGTATCCCAGAACTTAAAGTAAAATTTAAAAATAAAAAAAAGAAGATCCTCTCTTGTGGTTGTCACAGCCTACAACTTTGTGTGAGAGTTTCAATAGCTATTTCAGAGACTTCAGAAAGCAGTAAGAATGAAATTAGGGAAGGAATTTAGCAAAGTAACAATTAACATAATTCCAGGGCCTGAAGAGAAACACAAATATTGATCAGAATTAATTAAAAGAAGACTAAGACCTTGCCATGCCATGGTTAAATAGCAAATCACCCAAGATAGCACCCCCAAGATACTGGGTGGCCATGGGGAAATAAACAGGTAACTGTAAAGAAATTTGAATCTAACTGGACCAGACTTCTCATCAGCAATGAAGGATGCTAGAAGTCACTAGAATACAGGCTTCAAAATATGAAAGTAAAATTATTTTGGACCTAGAGTTCTATGTCCAGCTTAAGAATGAGAAAAATACATCTGCAACATCTTATGGCTTCCAGAAAGAAAGAAAGAAGAAAGAAAGAAAGAAAGAAAGAAAGAAAGAAAGAAAGAAAGAAAGAAAGAGAGAGAGAGAGAGAGAGAGA
>NW_016826280.1:296663-310564 GCF_001698545.2 Rhinopithecus bieti
GACTCCAAATCAAAAAAAAAAAAAAAAAAACAAAAAAAAAAAAAAAAAAAAAAAGGATGAGTTTGTGTCCTTTGTAGGGACATGGATGCAGCTGGAAACCATCATTCTCAGCAAGCTATTGCAAAAACAGAAAACCAAACACCACATGTTCTCACTCATAGGTGGGAATTGAACAGTGAGATCACTTGGACACAGGAAGGGAAACATTACACACTGGGGCCTATTGTGGGGAGGTGACGGGGGGGGAGGGATAGCATTAGGAGATATACCTAATGTAAATGACAAGTTAATGGGTACAGCACACCAACATGGCACATGTATACATATGTAACAAACCTGCACGTTGTGCACATGTACCCTAGAACTTAAAATATAATAATTAAAAAAAGAAAAAAAAGGAAAAAAGAAAACTGTACAACCAACCAGAATGTGGATGAAAAGAATTCCCTGGATAGGAAGTATACTAAAAGTCTTGGAATCAATTATAGAAAACTACTGAGTTTCAAGAAGATTATCGTAAGGAGAACAAGTCTAAGAAATTAAAATTTCTACAGAGCTAGATGATATTTGGAATATAGTCAGAAAGATGTATGTTCTTTCTTCTACAAGAAAAAATGGAAAGAATCAAAATTCATGGAAATAAAATTTGTACAAGAGCATTATGATATAAATAGAATACCAAAGGAAGATAAATTGTTATATCAAAAAGACACCTGCACTCATGTTTATTGCAGCACTAGTCACAATAGCAAAACCATGGAATCAACCTAAGCGGCAACAGATAATTAGATAAAGAAAATGTGGTGTATGTGCACCATAGAATACTATGCAGCCACAAAAAGAATAAAATCATGACTTTTGCACCAATGAGGATGGAGCTGGGGGCCATTATTCTAAGTGAACAAACTCAGAAACAGAAAATCAGATACCGCATATTCTCATTTATAAGTGGGAACTAAACAAAGGGTACACGAGGACATAAAGACTAAAATAATAGAGACTAACTGTAATACCGGCATTTTGTGAGGTCGAGGCAGGCAGATTACTTCAGGTCAGGAGTTTGATACCAGACTGGCCAACATGGTGAAACCCTATCTCTACTAAAAACGTAAAAATTAGCCAGCCGTGGTGGTGGGTGCCTGTAATCCCAGCTACTCAGGTGGCTGAGGCAGGAGAATCACTTGAAGGTGGGAGGCAGAGTTTGCAGTGAGCTGAGATCGCACAACTGCATTGCAGCCTGGCCAACAAAGCGAAACTCCATCTCAAAAAAAAAAAAAAAAAAAAAAAAAAAAAAAAAAAAAAAAATAGACACTGGGGACTCCAAAATGGGGGAGGGAGAGAGAGGGGTGATGGCTAAAAAATTACGTATTGGTTACAATGTTCACTGTTTGGGTGAAGTGTTCTTAAGAAGCCCAAATCTCACCATTATACAATATACTCATATAACAAACCTGCACGTGTACCCTCACGAATCTAAAATTTAAAATAAATAAATAAATAGAAAGAACAAAAGAAAACTAAAATATCGTATAATTTTGAGCAATTAAAGGAGTAGGGGAAGTACATTTGACCCTGATGCTAGAAATGTTCTCTTTTACTAGCAAAGGGACTGTGATATTAGGCCTGGAGAAAAGAAAATGCATGCTCCTTAGTCCTGTACTAAGCGATATCAACACAATATAGATGTTCATTTCTGGCACTCAATTTTCAGAAACTCTCACAGACAAAGCATAGAAAACTCAGTGGCTACAAAACAAAATGTACATGTTCTCCACTCTCGCCATGTAAAAAATAAAGGTTTAGCTTGACAGAAACAGGGAAGTGAAAAGGGTAGGAAAAAAGGTTGGGAAGGAAATACCTTCATTTTGCAAAACGGGGGATCAAGAGATGCAGTTGAAAGCAACAGAACAAGAAATAGTAGTTCCTATCTATTCTTTAAATGTATGTAGCAAATAGTAGAGGAAGTTTAAAATACTAATAGAGCTATCAAAAATTGGGAGGAGAGAGGAAGGGAAGGTAGGGGTGGTGCAAATGAGGGAAATCCTCATCTAGCCCATCAGGAGAAATGGATAATGTCTCCAGTTGACATAGCACTAAAAGTGGCCTTAGCCTATGATTTGGAGATATAGAGGTAACCATCAAAGGTAAAACCGAAGAGAATTATAAGTTCTTGCCTCTAGGTATTGGGAGGAGGGACAGAGAGTGTTTAGGGAAAAAGATTGGTCATTCTCATCATAAGTCCTTTCTGATGTTTTCACAATTACTAAATGAAAATATTTTTCAAAATTAAAAACAAGTTTTATTTCACTGCTTTAGACTAGGCAGGGTCCTGGTAGGAGACAGATGATATTCTCAACCCAAGTAACTGAGCAACATTTTAACAGGACCATTTCACAATTGTGTGGGTGGGCTAGCGTAGGGAAACTCACAAAGCTGGCACAGTAGCCACCAGCATTAGGTTGCATTGACCATCCCTCAACCTCAAAGGCCAGGAGAAGGAAATCTCTGCTGAACCTGGCAAGAGAGTGGCTGTATGGCGAGGGCTGTCTGACAAGAGCTGAGGCCTTTGCAGAGGACATGATGACCCATGGTAACCACACAGGGAGAGGTCCCAGGGAAATAAATAACCTTCTTCACCCTCCTTCTCCTCCCCAGGCTTCTCTTGGTGCTTCTTACCGGCCAGACCCAACCAGAAGCCAGAACTGTGCTGCCCAGTAAGAGAGCCACTAGCCACATTTAGCTATTTAAATTAATCAAAATTAAATAAGGTTAAAAATTTAGTTCCTCAGTGCTCAACAACTGGTGGCTAGTGGCAGACAAAGGACATGGTAGACAAAGGACATGTTCAACATCAGTAAAAGTTCTACTGGGCAAAGCTAATAAAGGGTAAAAGCGGGTCAAGACCTTGTTTATGAAGCTTATCATCTGGAGCACAGAGGAAAAGGAGAAGGATGGTGAGTGGATCTGGAGAGACAAACAGAAGACGTACAGCATGTACAGCACATTGAAATGCATCTTGCAAGATGTTCTATTAAAATACAATAAAAAAACTGAAATTTGGGAGTATGTGTCAATGGTCAAATAAATGTGAAAACCTCTACATACTGTTTCATTCTCATGGAGACTCAAGATATACATCAGCCTAGAAACAGTTCTGGGAAATCCTGGAAATCTGTTTAACCTTTGTTTAAAAATAGGTGTTTCCCAAACATTTTTGGCTAAGAAACTTCTTTTCTTAATGGGAAGGGTTACAATATCAATTCACAAAGTTCTTTTGATAATGGACATTTATCATTTGTGGACTTCCAAGATCCAATCATTCTCCTTATTTGGGATGGGGGATCCCAAAGGAGACAGGAAGGTTGGATCTTCCTCCCCAGCACAGAAGCTGAATAGTAGCCAAGAAGCCTGCTACCAAGGGACCCAGGGTGGGGGTGGAGCATCAGATCCCCCTCAGCCATGCTGTGGCTATGAAAGGCACCACTCAGATTTCCTGCCCTGGGGGCATGATTGATAGCTCCAACTGCTGCCTTCCTGATCCATCCTTGGGGTCACACCACCCTTGCCCTGCTGCTCCCAGCTAGCGCCTGAGGGCAGCAGGAATATTAAGAGGCATGCCTCATCCCGCAGACATGGGCTCCTTTGAAGACATCTTTGGCTTGAGGACTCCTCGATGGCCTGAGACCGTCCTGCAGCCTGAGATGCCCGTACACACTCTCTCTTCCCCTGCCCTATTTCCCAGGTGTTACACCTATACCTCTATTTAAAAGCTCTCCCTGCCATTCTGGCTGCCTCTCCTTTTTCCTTCACAGGCATTTCCCCTAGTAACTGTCTCACAAGTCTAATCACATCTTAGGGTCTACTTTCTGGAAGTAACACAACTCAAGAACCAACACAACTCAAGATCTGGATCTTGAGTACTGACTCCAATATGTGGGAACACACAGAAATAATCCAGGCCAGAGTCTAACAACATGGGGTGGGGGGGGTTCTTGGATGCAGCTTGTTTGTCAGGTCCAGTGCTTTCTTTTGGTTTGCTTTCACAGAATTTGAGGGTCTTTAAGTGTGGTATGTGTTCTGCCCCAACCCCCAGTACCCTTTATTACACCCATGCAAACTAGTTGTTCCTATTACCTGCCTGACACATGCAGATATTTGAACTTGAAATCTCTAACTTAATGTGTACATCTGCCTAGGCAGTGAGAAATCACACTAGAATGCTCACAGATTTTCTGAATCCTAGCCCAGTGACCCATGACTCCTACCCTCTGCTAAATCATTTGACCATGATTTAGAGGCCATTATGTTTTAGGCAATGTAATTGCCCCAGTTATCTTTTGCCCTCTTCATTGGGCCTGGCTTCAGTTATTTTACTATGTTAGAGATTCTCTTTGAGATACCTCTAAGTACTCCCTTCCCCCTCAGAACCTAATTTCTGGTTTCCAAGTCCTGGAGACATCATCCCTGAGTATCTCCTGTCTTCTTTTCTCATCAAGCCCATCCCTACTTCCTGCCTCATGTCTGCCCCCATGGTCTACCCCTTCAAGCAGCCCCTGCCAATGAATTTCATCTCACATGGGCAGCTCGTATGACTTTGGCCCTTAGCATGAATCCTAGTGGTCTGAGTACACTCTGATTACACGGTATGTGCCTTTATATAGGATGGATATAATTCACTTGCAGTGAAATTTAGGTAGAGCTTGGACATTATATTAAACATCATTGAATCCTATATTAAGAAAATAATTATTTTTTCAATTCTGATTATATCAAAGAGAAAGTCTTAGTTTGATGCTAGTTTGGTGGTTAAAACCACTCCAACTCGTTCTAATTTCCCTTTTCAATAAAGAACATGCTGGCCTCAGACTCAGGGGCTTGGGCCAACAACATTGGTCAGAATTTGATCGTTTTCATTGTATTTATTTTTGTCATTGTACTTATTTTGTCATTACCTCCTATGGCAGGGATATTTGTTTTCCTTTAGAGCATTGATTTAAAGTTTATTTTTAAAGTAAGTTTATTTAGGGAAACAGTAAATCACTTTAAGAAATTATTGCTAATAGCACTAGTGGTATTAAACTGTTGCAAAAATCCTGAAAGGGACAGATAGATAAATCAAACAGGAGGAATATCACCCTAATCAACCTGCATAGCCACAGTTCCACGCCTATGTGCCTTCCATCTGGGTGCCACTAGGTAATCTTTGTTGATGAATGAAGCCTGTTTGAGTTGGATTTCCTTTTCTTTTCTTTCCTTTTTTTTTCCTTTTTTCTTTTTCTTTCTTTCTTTTTTCTTCCTTCTTTTTTTTTTTTTTTTTGAGTTGGAGTCTTGCCCTGTTGCTCAGACTGGAGTGCAGTGGCATGATCTCAGCTCACTACAACCCCGGGGTTCAAGCAGTTCTCCTGCCTCAGTCTCCTGAGTAGCTGGGATTACAGGTGTCTGCCACCATGCCCTGCTAATTTTTGTATTTTTAGTAGAGAAGGGGTTTTGCCATGTTGGCCAGGCTGGTCTCGAATGCCTGACCTCAGGTGATCCACCCACCTCGGCCTCCCAAAGTGCTGGGATTACAGGCGTGAGCCACGGCACCCGGCTAAGGTTTTCTATAACTTATAACATAAACAGTCCTAATTAATTGAGGTTAAAGGAACATCAGTTAGAGTGCTTCTGGTCTCAGGGAGTAAGCAATCTAGCTGGGAAGCTCAGAGCAGAGACTGGGTCTATTTACTCGTCTAACCTTAATGCCTAGCACTAGGCATAGAACAGGTGCTCAATAAATATTGTCAAAAAATAAATGTAAATACAAGATGGAATGACTAATAGAAGACCTAATATCAGAACTTTTATGTAGTAATACAGTCATCCCTCAGTATTCAGAGGAATTGGTTCCAGGACCCCCTGAGGCTACCCAAATAAACAGATTCTCAAGTCCCTTATACAATACGATGTAATATTTGCATATAACCTACACACAGCCTCCCATATACTTTAAATCATTTCTAGAACACTTATAATACCTAATGCAATGCAAATGCTATGTAAAGATTTATTATATTGTATGTTTTATTATTGGGTTGTTATTTTCATTGTATTGTTTTCTCGAATATTTTTGATTCACAGTTGAAATTCTGGATGTGGAGTCTGAGATATGGAAGGCCAACTGGCTACCAAATAAATGGGAGAGACAGCATGTGCAGTGGCTTCAAAGAAGGAGAGAGAGTTGAGTTTAAACTAATGAAATAAAGGCAGGGATGGGAGACCTAAAGGAAGGAAGACGCTAACACTTCTTCAGTGTGATTGTATGCCACACACTGTGCTGGGTGCTGTTAATACAACAACCCTTCTGGCTATGTGCTGTTTAACCCCATTAGAAGTAAAGCAACAGGAGTTCAGAGAATTTAAGTAACTCGATTAAGGTCACTCAGCAACTAGCCAGGCCAGACATATACCCAGGCTGATGGATGGCCAAGCTCATTAAGTCAGGCAGCTAGAATTGAGATCAGTGGTGAAATAGAATGAAAGCATTGTTATGAACATGGTTTATAAACTTTTAAGGGCTACGAAGATCATTCCAGAGGAATGCAGGAACAAGGAAAGAATTGTGTCAACAAAGTCTGGCACATGGCAGGATTCCACTCACTTCCACAAACTTTGAAAGAAGAAGTAGCTCATTGAATCTGAAGTTTCATTGACTAGAAACTAATAGTCAGAGAATTTACAATAATTTCTCCTGGATGGAAAGTAAGATCCATTGTGTACATGTTAGACAAGAGAAGCATTTGATCCCTTATCTTCCTAGTTAACATTCTTCTTGAACACTGATTATGTGATAGTCTTCCTAATACAAATAGCAAGGGGGATGGGGTAGGGGAACACACAGATAAGAAAAAAGTTCTGATGAGCTTTATGGAGACAGAAGATAATTTGTTGATGTAAAAATACACCTGTAATCCCAGTACTTGGGGAGGCCGAGGCACTGGATCACTTGAGGTCAGGAGTTTGAGACCAGCCTGGCCAACATGGCAAAACCCTGTCTCTACTAAAAACACAAAAATTAGCTGGGTGTGGTGGTGTGTGCTTGTAGTCCCAGCTACTCATGAGGTTGAAGCAGATAAATCTCTTGAACCTGAGAGGCAGAGGTTGCAGTGAGCCGAGATCACGACACTGCACTCCAGCCTGGGTGACAGAGCAAGACTCCGTCTCAAAAAAAAAAAAAGAAAAAGAAAAGAAAAGAAACCCTTCTACATGTACTTCCTTTCCACCACCATCTGTCACCTAGGAAAACCTCTACAGTCACAAAGCTTATCTGAAAATCTGACCATATTCAGGCAAGATTCAAGCCAAGAGAAGCCAAACCTAGAGACACACAGCTATGAACTATAAACTGTTCATAAGGCCCTGGGGTTTCTTGGACCACTTGTGCCCTAACCAGCCTGTGGGCTCCCACGTTCATTATCCTCCCAAGTGTTAAGACACATGGTATCAGACATTAGGCAGTTTTTGTATTAGGAAGACTATCACATAATCAGTGTTAAAGACCAATGTTAACTAGGAAGATAAGGGATCAAATGCTTCTCCTGTCTCACACATATATGATGGATCTTACTTTCTATCCAGGAGAAGTTATTGTAAATTCTCTATTAGTTTCTAGTGAATGAAACTTCAGATTCAATTAGCTACTTCTTCCTTAGAAGTTTGTGAAGAGTGGAATCTTGCCATGTGCCAGACTTTGTTGACACAATTCTCTCCTTGTTCCTGCATTCCTCTGGAATGATCTTCATAGGCCTTAAAAGTTTGTAAACTGTGTTGATATCAATGCTCTCATTCTATTTCACCACTGATCTCAATTCAGGCAGTTTTTGTTGCACAAAACCTCAGAAGATAAAACAATGTACATTATCTGGCACATGTCTGCAGGGCCCGGCACTGCTCTATACTGGGTTTGACTGGACAGCTCTGCTGATCTCGGCTGGGAGCATTGAGGCATCTGGGGGTTGGCCATGTGTTAGCCAGTCTAGGCCAGCCTTGGCTGCAGTGACTCAGCTCTGCTCCGGGTGTCTCTCATCCACCTCTGGAATCAGCGGGCTACCTCAGACATGTCATTCTCACAACGATGAAAGCAGTGCAAGAGGAAAAGTGAAAGATGCAGGAACTCTTGAGGCCTAGTCTCCAGACTGGCACACCATCTTGTCTACCTTATTCCACTAACCAACATAAGCCACAAACTTGAGTACAGAGTCGGGGTAGGAAAGTGCTGTACAGATGCATGGCAATGGACATGGATATAGTGAGGGTGAAGAAGGGGACCATTACTGGCTCCAATCATACCTAGTCTGCAAAAGACTCGGCTCGCTGGTTGGGCTACCAAGAGGTTCCCTGAGGACAATGACTATATCTATTTATATTATTTCATCTTTTCAATCACTCTGCAAAACAATATCATGGCATCCAACTTATAAAAGAGGACATCAAGGCTCCAAAACATTAAGAAATAAACTACTTAAAATCATCTGTCCTTTCACATTGGGTAGCCCTTGAAATTGAACTCTAGCACCATTATCAGTTGCTAAAGCTCCCTAACCATTCCCGGGAGGGACCTTAATTATGGTCCAAATCGCAGCCAGGCATTCTTCTTGTGATTTCAGGGAGTGTGCAGCTCTGGGTTGAGGCGACTAAGACTTGTATTCGATGGAGAACCAGGTTTTAAGGAGAAGGAAACAATATTTTGAATACAAGGCACTGCTCTTTCAATAGGTAAAGTTTTGGGATATGCACCTTCCACTAAGGCTCACAAAGGATTGGCAGCATTTTGAAAGGGCATAATATGTTTTTCTTTCTTTTCCCTCTCTTTTAGGGTGAAGTAGTTGCATTGATGGCCACTCTTGGCTCCCTAAAGTGAAGACACCTCAGACTTTGAGGATTTTTCTACAGAGGTGAAGGTCAGAATGGGTCCTGGAAGGTGAGAGGTGGGTGCTGTGTCCAGCTCCCCAGGAGATGTACTGCTGTGACTGCCCTGGGGAAAGGCTGAGAACCTATGGGGAGAGTTGAGAAAAAATTTCCAGGAGCTTCATAGTGGCACCAGGCAGGAGGGAGTTCAGGGCCCCCCTCCCCACACAGTGTGCTTCTGCCTACCATTCACATCATACTCTACCCTGTGTGCATATCACATACTGAAGGAACGAAGCTTCAGTTCAGTTTGGTTCCAGCACCTTCAGCTTCTAATGCCATGTTAGGCATGGGAGATACTGAGATGAACCATAAATGGTTCTTGCCTTTAAAGAGATTACAGGGTAGTGGGATCATCAGGAAAAGACAGAAAGGAAAAGAGAAATGCTGTTGGGTAGCACAGATTGAATAGCCGAGGTAGCATGTAAGAGGCAGCAAGACTCCTCTGGAATGATGACTTCAAAGCTAGGAATTGAAGTACAAGTGGAAATTTACCAGACAGAATCTGGAAAAGAGACTTCCAGAGAAAGAGAAGATGCTAAGTCAGTCTTGGCTATTAAAATGTCCATATTCCAAAAGTATGAGTATTGAATTCAGATGGCTGTCTAGAATCCTCCAACATATTGGACTCATCCAGGACTCTCTGAGTCTTAGTTGCTTCATCTGTGAAATGGGAATAATCTTAGGTACCTGACAGCAGTGTGCTGACAACTAAATGAAATACAGTATGTGAAAACATTTTATAGGCTATAAAGTGTAACCTCTGCAGATGTTCATTGCTCTTATCCTCATTAGTGCTATGACTATTAATCATTAATTTCATACCAGGGGCTTAGTTGAAAACTAAGGATTCAGAGATAGATAAAGCAGATCACCCTGCCTCAAGCTGATCACAGTCTAATAATAACATTACATTCTTGTAGGGCTTATTGTGTGCACATCCTGTTTCCAGCACTCTATAGCTATTACCTCATTTCATCCTCATGCCTACCTGAGAAGCAGGTGCTATGACCATCTTCATTTTTCAGTTGGAGGAAACAGGAACACAGAGGGGTTAAGGAACTTGTAGAAGGCCACTCAGCTGATGGGTGGTAGTGTCCAGATGTGAACCCAGACAGGGTGGCTCCAGAGAATGCACCTTCACCACTACCCTACACAAGTAGACAGTCAGCTAAGAGACAACCACAATATGATGTCATAAATGTTGTGAGCCTGTTACAATGCATTAAGTGTGCCCAATGTCCTGGGAGAAAAGGGGGTGTATGCTGAGTGAGGGGTTGGGGGAGTTGTCTGCAATGTCTTCTTAGAGGAGATGGTCCCTGAAATGAGTTCTGGCTAAGAGGTGGAGCAAATTGTGCCCTGCAAGAAGAGCAATATGAGCAAAGCCCCCCAGCTCCCCGCCCCAGGGCTGAGAACAGAACTGCTGTCCTCAGTGTGGGAGGGACAGAGAGAAGGGGCAGTGTATGGCTGAAGATGTGGCAGGAGCCAGGTCCTGAGGGGCTGGGGCACCATGCTAAGAAGCCCCAACTGTCTTCTGAGGGCAGCACAATACAGAGGCGCACTGCGTGTGGAGAGGAACCCTGGATGCCTCCCTCCTGCCTGGTACCACCATGAAGCTCCTGGGCATTTTCTGTCAAGCCTTCCCATAGGTTCTCAGCCTTTCCCCAGGGTGGCCCCATTGCACCTCTGCTGGGGAGCTAGACAAGTACCTACCTCCCACCTCCCAGTACCCATCCTGACCTCCACCTCTGTAGAAAAACCCTCTGAAGACAGTTGGGGTTCCTTAGCATGTGTTGGAAGCCTCACTCCAACTACAGTGTGGATGTCATATCAGGAGAGGGGATTATGGGCAATAGCTGGAAGCAGAGACAGTTCAAGGTCTGACACAAAAATCCAGCTGCTAGGACTGGGATCTGAAGGTGGAGTTGTGGCAGAGAAGAGAGAATGTTTGAGAACTGCTAAGATATAACAATTGATGAAAGAGAAAGAGGAAGAGGAATCAAGAGTGACTACTGAAGCCCAGTCAACATAACGAGACTTTGTCTCTACTAAATATAAAAATAAATTAGCCAGGATTCACGGTGCATGCCTGTAGTCCCAGCTACTCAGGAGGCTAAGGTGGGAGGATCATTTGAGCCCGGGAGGAAGAGGCTGCAGTGAGCTATGATTACACCACTGCATTCCAGCCTGGGTGACAGAGATCCTGTCTTTAAAAAAAAAAAAAAAAAAAAAAAAAAAAAAAAAAAAAAAGAGGTCCCTGTTCTGGGTGACTGGGTGGGTCAGGATGGCAAGCAGCAGGATCCGAAGGTGAAGACCTGGGAAATGCTGACATTCAAGGGAGGGCCAAGGAGGCAGAGTCCAGGGAAATCTGACACAAGCAAGCAGAAGAGAAGGAGGAAAACGAGTGAGGATCCTCCAAGAATTCAAAGGAAGTTGAAGGATGACAAATTTAGGTTAGACACCAAGACTTTACTTCTAACAAGAGTCCTGAGTCCTTAACCTAGAGGAGTGTTTCTCCTTGTGATAGAAAAAGTCCTTGTTTTTGACTTATTTTTTGTATTTGTCTTTGTCTTCCCAGACTTCACATTTCACTGCCTCACTCATTTAGTACTGATTAATTAATTTCTCAATATCTTTGTCTACTCGTTACTGCTCTCTGCACGCATAGACCTAATGGGATGGAGGAGGAGGTTCTGCTGATTGGTATTTGGAATGTGCTGAGACTGATGAATGAACCGCTAAACACACTGTCACCATCACCAATAATAGTAGCAACTGACTCAGCCCCCATTTATTGAGCATCTATTACATACAAGGTTTTCTGTTACGAGTTGCAAAATCATGGCCAATAAACAAGGTGGACATGATGATATTTCTGTTTTACAGAGGGAGAAACTAAGTCTTGGAGAAGTTAAGAGAGCAGCTGAATATCACGCAGCAAATAATAAATAACAATGGAACATATGCATATAGCCCTCAGGCAGCCCCCCAAAATTTTCACCAAAAGCCTTCCTTGCCATCCTTGCTGATTTGTGAGCAGAGAATGAGTTACGTGTGGTACATGGAGAGAGGGGTGGGGGTGGAGCAAAGCAAAGAGGGATAAGAGGACCCAGGTTAGGGAATGACTCTTCTCGAGCCCAATATTCTAAGTCGTTAGCTGTGCTTTCACACACTTAGCACAGGCTCTTTCAGAAAACTATAAGCACCTGAATGGCTTTTCATGCTTGCCACAGGAGAAACTGAACACACTGATGCAAAAATTCTGGCCAACTTTCCTTCAAGAACACAACTTATAAATCACTCATTCATTTAACAAATATTTACCAAGCACCTACTAGATTCAAGCATTGAACTGGGCCCGGGGTACAAGGACAAACAACAAACCAACCAATCCCTGGGTTAGAAAAAAGAGGGTGTCTTCTTGGTTGTCTCTGAGGAGGGGACACTTGGAGAGTGAAAATGGTTGGGAGGGGAGGTGCAGGCAGAGAGGTAACTTGGCAAAGGTCTCTCTTCTCACACTGGGTTTGCACCACTCCTCACCTCTTTATCTTACAAACTCCAACTTATCCCTTAAAACTCTGGGAAGGTTTGCCTGACCTCCAGGGCTGGTTTTGCAGGTTTCCTGTGGGCTTCTTGAGCATCCTGTGTGCAGTTCTGTAGTAACAGGTATTTGCAGGTGACCCAGACTGTCTATCCCTAAATCTGAGCTCTCTGGAGGAAGGGGGTGTATCTTCTAGCTCTGTGTTGCCAGTACAGGCTCAGAGTACATCCTCGATAAACACAGTGGAATTACTGCAGCATGCTGCAATACATGTCTAAGGATACATCAGGACGCTTTGGGTGGTCTTGGGCAATACTGCCTAGTTAACCACTTTGAAGTTCCTTTTTGAGGAAAGCAATGGAAAGATTGGAGGTCCAGGCTCTACCAGAAGGACTTGAGCAAACCACTTAAGGTTTTGTTTTCCTCTTTTATCCAATGCAAGCGTTAGACCAACAGTATGGGCTTGGGATGGTATATGGTTTATCAGAACCTATGCATAGGGCTGTTTACACAAGAACAAGTCCAAGTTAGCTTCAAGTTATTGCTACTTTTTGACATTGTGATTTTCTTTGCAATGGTCTTTCTTTGCAAAGGATCAATTACCGTGGTTATTCCATGGGCACTTGAAGCTAAAATATATTCTCTGTAGTCCATATGGAGCAAAGAGACCTTATAGAAGGAAATTAACAAGCACATTTGGTCTTTATTTAACTCTGATCTAAAATTCTGTGACATAATACTGCTCGTGTCTGTGATTCACTTGGAGTTTAATTTTGCAACAAGAACACAGCTCAGAGTGCCTGGTATGAGCTAAAATGGTAGCTAAAGTATTTAGCATTGGTTAGGAACTTTAATTTTTGAACAGATAAAATGATTACATGGCTCAGAAAGGAAAATGATATAAAAAGATGTACATTGAGAACCTTGTCCCACTCATGCTTTTACCTGCACCATTTCGTGCCCTTGTGAGTCACCAACATCATTAGTTTCTCATCTGTCCTTCCAGAGCTTCTTATGCAAATACAAGCTTGTGTGGGATTTTGTCAAATGCATCTTCAGTATCTATAGAGATTATTACACATTGTTGGGGTTTTTTTCTCTCCTTAGGTCTATTTTGATGAACTGTCTGCATTCTTAGAATAAGCTGACTTAGTCATGAAGTATTCTGCTTTAGGGACGCTGCTGAATTCTGATTGCTAATGTTTTAAGATTTATGAATCAATATTCATGTGTGAAATTCATTTATCATTTCCTTTTGTACAGCCTTTGTTATCAGTGTTATCCTTTCTTGATAAAAGAATCTGGAAGTCTTTTTTTCCTTTTGTCTAGGCTCAGAAATGGTTGAAATAATGTTGGAGTCATCTGTCTTTATTTATTATTTATTATTATTATTATTATTATTATTATTATTATTATT
>NW_016826280.1:310739-337298 GCF_001698545.2 Rhinopithecus bieti
ATTATTATTATTATTATTGAGATGGAGTCTTGCTCTGTCGCCCAGGCTGGAATGCAGTGGCACGATCTCGGCTCACTGCAAGCTCTGCCTCCTAGGTTCACGCCATTCTCCTGCTGCCTCAGCCTCCCGAGTAGCTGGGACTGCAGGCGCCCGCCACCATGCCCAGCTAATTTTTTTGTATTTTTGGTGGAGACGGGG
The DNA here is from genome assembly GCF_001698545.2 of Rhinopithecus bieti. Taxonomy (NCBI): domain Eukaryota; kingdom Metazoa; phylum Chordata; class Mammalia; order Primates; family Cercopithecidae; genus Rhinopithecus; species Rhinopithecus bieti. The sequence goes on from NW_016826280.1 coordinate 310,938, forward strand.
TTTCACTGTGTTAGCCAGGATGGTCTCGATCTTCTGACCTCGTGATCTGCCCGCCTCGGCCTCCCAAAGTGCTGGGATTACAGGCATAAGCCACCCACCGTACCCAGCCCCGTCTTTAAAGATTTGGTTAAATTTGACTGAGAAACTTCTAGCCCCGGTGCTTTTGAATATTAGTTCCTTCTTTATTTTCTCCAATTTTTTCTTTGAAAGTCAGTCTATTTGCATGTTCTGGAGTTGGTTTCAGTGAATTATATTCACCTAGAAAAGTAGCCATGTCTTTCAGATTCATAAGTTTATGTACATAAAATTGTGCAACATAGTTTATATTTCCTTGGTTTCTGCATTATCTTCTTCTTATTATGTTTGTGTTTGTTCTTTCATTCTTGATTTTTGATAAGACTTATCTATTTTGCTGTTATTTCCTCAATGACCCAGTTAATTCACTTATCATTTAATTTGCTCTTTCCTCTGTTATTTAACTCATTTATCCTTTTATCTCTACTTTCTTCCTTCTAGTTTTATTTGGTTTATATTATTCCTCCTTTTTTCTAATTTTGAAGGTTCATTCTTAATTTCTTCAATTTCATTCCCCTTATAAAATTATTTTAGGCTATGGCATTTCCTATGAGTACTGCTTTAGTTCTATCCTCTAGATTCAGAACCTATTACATAGTATTTTCATTATCATTGTCTTTTAGGAATCTGCAAATTGGATTTGTAGCCAACTTTGACCCAAAAGTTGTTTAAATAACAACTTTCATAAAATTCTCCAATTCTGAATTAATTTTTAATTTTACTGCATTGTGAACAGAAAATGATGTCCACATTATTGCTACTTTTTGACATCGTGATTTTCTTTGCAATGGTCAATGGTAGGATTAATTACTGTGGCTGTTCCATGGGTACTTGAAACTAAAATATATTCCCTACCTTCAGGGCACATAATATGACATCTATCCATCATATCCACATTTATGATTATGTCGCTTAGGTCTTTTTCTATCTTTATTTTCAGTCGAATCGATTTGAGAGGATGTGCTGCTTTTTCAAAACTGAGATATGGAGAGGCTGAGGAGCCAGTTCCTGGAGGAAAGTCGAGTATGGAGAAATCACAGGGTCTGTAGATCATTTCCAATCAAACATCACTCTGGCCATAAAGAAAGGCCCCTGCCCCAAAATTCAATGATGTATATATTTTCTCATTTTTATTGGTATTATTTGAAAGGAGGAGGAAGAATCAGCTTTTTATTCAATCGGGTAATTTTTTATTGTTTTCTAACTTTCCTCTACTTAAATTTTGTTTCCCAAATCAAGTTGGAAAATTCAGTCCTCCTTTTATATCTCCATGGTGGGTAGGACAAGATCCTACTCATGGCTTGGTGGGGGGATTTTAAATGGTGATGTTGCTAATAATTACACGTAAGCACTTACTATGAGACAAGTTCTCTTCTAGATATTTCGTATGTTTTAGATTATTTAATTCTTACATCAACTTATAATGCCGTCATTTTACAAAAAAAAAAAAAAAAAAAAAAAAAAAAAAAAAAAAAAAAAAAAAAAAAAAAAAAAGCAAGGCACATGGATGTAAAATAACTTGCCCAGGTTCAAACTGCTAGTGAGCGGCAAAGCTAGGACCTCAGCCTGAGCCACCATGCTCTGTTGCTGCTTTTAGAGACCAGCTCACCCACTGGCTTCACTACATGCGTGAAGAAACAGAGACTCGAGTCTGCTAGCAAGCTGCCGGCAGAGCTAAAAACTAGACCCCTGGTATTTGGACCTTTATCCAGAGCCTTCCTGCTGTGCATCACTGCCCCTTACGATGCACAGAAGCTGTATTTGTGGTAGCAAGAGGTTGTCATTTGCTGAATGACATGGGCTAATGGTTTAATAGCAACCCCTGCCTACCTCACTTCACAGGACTGCAGGGCCAGCACCATAGGAGAAATAAAGACGATGTAATCAAATGCTATCTAAATAATGTATACTTTTTGAGTCCTGAATAAATCACTCAGCTGTGGAACACATTCACATTTAATATTACTAGGATATATAAAATGTTTTAGGATTGGGGGGATTGTAAGTAAAGAAAACTAAAATTCCACAGGGGCTAAATATTTCTAGGTGGGAAGACTTGTATTTTTTATAAGCACCTCCTCTCTCTCCAATTCCCATGCACATGACCTTCATTCTTTGTTTATAGATTGTGGGTGTCACCCTTGGAAACAGGCACTTTCCCAGAACAAGTAAGAACTAATGTTAGCCAATAGGAGAGAATACTAGTCAGCCCTCAGGGGAGAGGATGGCCCTTAAAATACAGCACATAAAGGGATGAGCTGCTGGTATTTATCTCCAAGTCCAGCTCGCAGAGCCGTTCTCTGTTGCCAAAAGTGATCTAACATCTCCCTGCATAGCTTGGCTTCAGATGGTGAGATTTTCTTTATTTTTTCGTTCCATTCCACATTCATTCCAGTAATTATGAAAAAAGAAAGGAGTTTATGACATGTTTGGGGAGACTGACCCAGTGTATCAACTTTACTAAGAAAGGACATAATGGTTTTGGCAAGATAAGAGAATTTCATTCGGAAATTCCAAAGACATTTTATCCCAGTGGAATTACTTGACTTGCCAAAAATCAAAGTTGTTTAGCTGGCTGGGGCAGGGACCTAAGCCAGATGATTAAGGGTGACACTCCTGGACAATCCACACAAGAGGCTTTCAGAAAGGCATTCTGATGCTGCGGCTGGTGGTGTTTCACCTGCATTCAATCACGATGAGCCAGCAAGGTGAGATCAACAGCAAGCCCCAGAAACCTGGCCCTCTAGTGACACAGAATCTCTGTGAGGTATGGGAACAGAAACAGTGGTCTTCATCTCAAATCGTGACACTATCAAGTAGTCCCACTACCTGCCTACTTTGGGCCTTACAGCAGAAACTGAATAAAATGCATTCCTATTATCTTAAAGACCAAATTGACTCCCAAGCCCTCTAACCTAATATTAGTATGTGGTAAATGCCAGATGAGGATGAAAGCAGCTAAAAATTTGGGATGAATTTCTTGGAGAGATTCTAGAATTTCCTTCCCTAGTTTTCCTAGTTTTCATTTCAAACAAGATTTGGAAATGGTTTCCTTGTGGTTCAGCTCAGATTCAAGAGAATTGCTTCAATGGTGTCTCCATCCCCCTTGGCCTAAATATTCTCACTTGCAAAGAAGATTCCATTTAAAAGGAAGTCCAGCCAGTTCATGCTTAACCACAGCAACTCCTCCTTTACACCAAGTGAGAAAGTTGGGCTGGGTGGAAAAATGGCTGAAAAATGGTGAGTTTTGCATGAAACTGAGTGTAGGTATTGTTTGAAAACCAGAGAACCCCAGAAGCTCAAATTTCATGGGCCTCCAAGATCATTTATTTCAAACCATATATCTAATTGCTCAAAACAACAACAACAACAAAAATCTCTGATCTGTTTGGCAAGCAGGTTTCTCTTCCCACAGAGGGACACAGTTAACTGCAGGGCCTCTATAAGTTACATGTCACATGGAATCCAGCCTTACTTGGTAAAGGGAACATTAACAAAACATCTTAGTCATGGTCATTTGGTCACAAAGAACAGAAAACCATTCAACTTCTAAATCATTTTTTGAAGAGCTTATTGGAAGGAAAGCACAGGTTTCAGGGGAAGTACAGAGCGTCAGATGCTTTCTCTCTCCCTCCCTCCCTCCCGCTCTCCCTCATCCTCCCCTTTTCCTCATCTCCAGCTTCTGTTTCTCTTTGTAACTCATGCCTTTCTCTTGCTTTTGCAGCTTCCACTTCATTATGATTTTCTGACTCTGATATAGGACAGTTTTTTTTTTGTTTGCTTGTTTTCTGTTTTTTACATTTACCCTCATTTTTGTCATATTTTATTCTTTTCTGTGGAGAACAAGCCATGGGAACTGGTTTTCAGAAATGGACACCTGACCTGACCAAAGCCAATAAATCATGAGACTTTTGCTGAGACTTCAGAGAGGTGGGATGTGGAGGGGAGAGGACACGAGGCTGGAGCTGCCAAAGCCATCCTGTCCCTGTGAAGTGCAAGACTAAGGCCAACACAGCAGAAAGGGCAAAGGGCTGGAAAGAAGCTAAGTCTTGATGGAGGCTTTCTGAAGTCTGAATCCCAGCTGTCCATGAGAACAGTCCTGCTTTTCGTTTCATGAGCCAATCACTTTATTTCTTGCCTAAGTCATCCATTAACACAGCTGTCAGCCTTGGATTGCCATTGAGTCAACCCCATTCCTCCACCTGGCCTTGCACTCCAGTTTCATGACTAGCCTAGTTAGGAAGGATGTGCTCAGGTAGAAGTGCAGTTTAATGTCGTTTCTAGGATATTCTTTCCAGGGTAAAAGCGGGCAGAGGAAGAAAAAATTATTTATTCTTTCCAGGGTAAAGGGGGCAGAGGAAAAAAAAAAAAATCAACCTCTTCCATTTATATTCATTAATCAGAGTCCTTGATCTGACAATTATCCTAATCATATTTTTACTATCCTGTCTTCACTAAGGTCATGAATGTCAAAATGCAAAAGATCAAAGTATGCAGAAATCACTTCAGACTTCATAAATAATGCTTGTGATTTTTTTCATATGCAAGTCTAATGAAAATTGAGAAAACGATGTGTGCATTTCATAGTTATTTTCTTGTGGATATGCCAACTTCATCTTAAAATTGAAGACTATATTTAATGACTTAGAGGTTCAAATTTAAGTCATAAATGAAATTGCATCTGGTAAGGTGTACCTTACATTCTGCTTCAAAGACTATATAACCCAAGTCTTTGATTTAGAAATATTTCCACTTTAATAAGTCATGATGCAAATCTTTCCCCACACCTCTTGTTTCAAGACATCCAACTTACTGCACCACAAAATAGTAAATCTCAGGCTCAGAACTCCTTTCTTTGCCAAGAATTATACTAGTGAACTTGTTCCTTGCCTCAATTAAAGCCTACATTTGTTTAGAAAGGGCAAGAGCATAACTTCTACATATATGTTTAAATTCCACATCTAACATTGTATAGGAATAAACCAGATTCCACCAGCTTTCTGTGTTGACACCCACAGGCAGTGCAGATTGCATCCTGGGAAAAAGAACAAGGCTCTGGCTCTATCCCCAGCTGTACATACTAGCTGTGTGGCCTTAGCAGGTTGTGTATAATCTAAGCCTCTGTTTCTTCACATATGAAGTGCTGACCTTACACTCTATAAATAGTAATATCAACCTTATGGCTTTATTGGGGTCATGAAATGAGGTGGTATATGTAAAGCATATAATAGACATTCAGTGTTCATTACCAGCTACTACTTAAGGTAATAATTGCCCTTCATAATAGAAACATTCATAATTCATAAATGCCCATTTTCTACCAGTTGTCAACATACAAGCTACATTGCTGTAAACCTTGCATAGTTATAAAATTCAGTTTCCATCTTTTATAAATTGAAATGTTAACATCCTGCTAAAGCTACTGAAATGTCTGATTCTGCCACTGACCGGTGATATAACTTGGGACAAACATGTAATCAATTTGTGGCTTTGCTTCTGCATTAGTAAAATGATAAGATTGGACTGTTCTAAATGAATTTTAGTGTCTCTTCCAACTTTACCATTCTTCTGAGTCTTATATGTCAGTTAAATGGCTGTTTAATATACACGAGTCATCATGGGATAATTGCATGTTTATCATAAGAAACCTATATTCCTCTCGGAGGAAGGCAAACTGTTGACATCTAAAATTAGTCTCTCAAATAATATTACCTCATGAAAGAAAAAGAGGTGATGGTAGTACAATTCATGCTCAGATTTTGTAATTTGGGAAATCTCTAAAAATTGAGAGATGTAAGAGGTGATGACAGAACAATTCATATGCTCACATTTTGTAATTTTGGAAATCTCTAAAAATGATTCTCAAAGGTAGAAAGTGAAATTGAATTTAGGGACATGGAGATAGTCACAGAAAAGTATGTAGCAGAACACACCATTAGGCTTACAATCTGCAACTCCACATATAAATAAGCCTCCAAACCCAAGTTGCCTTAGTTATTGGAAATCCAAATGACTGACATATTTCTATTTTCCTGGAAATGCAAAACAGACTTGTGTAATTAACCATTCCTTTGGTATTTATTTTGAAACCAACTGTGCATTTCTTGGCCTCTTCACATACAAATAATGCCAATGCCTATGCAGTTCCACAGAATTCTTGTGCAGTTCTCACTCGCTCTACCCGTTTTTTTTCTTGCCCTCCTCTCCATTACCTCATAAATGGTGAACATTTCAGAAATAACTGTCCCATTAGAAGAAGGTCTCTACACGTCGCCTATAAGGCATGAGAGGAAAAATTCAAAAGATGCCTTTGCATAAAAGTGGGAAAAGGAGCAGAAATGAAATTTCTAATGGACATAGTAATGCAAGAAAGTACTGTGCATGAAGAACCCAGCTTCTCTCTGACAGATGGTATGCTGTGCATGCAGCTAGACAAGCAGCGTTCAGGGGCTTGCTCCATTGCAAATACAGAAACAATAAAAATGCATATTGATTTTTAAAGAGATGTGTAATTAAGTATGACATTCTAACTGATAAGAGATTTACCAAGGCAGAACAGCGGGATTTGAGGGGTCCTAATATGGGATACTGTTTAATTTATTTAAATGTTATTCCTAGGATGGCAAAACTTCAAGAACTTCAACTTGTCTGTGTATGTGTGTCTTTGTGTCTGTGGGTTTATGTCTGTGTGTATGTGTGTGTGTGAATACAACTGGATCTGTGGCTTAAGGTGGTGCATACCCATTTGAAATTTTCTTGGAGGTTAGAAAAGCAAAGGTTGCAACCCTTATACTCAGTTGCCTTGGGCAAGCAAGAAAAATATCTGTCAAGACCCAGGTCTTGCTATTAAGGCTGGAGTTGAGAAATGCCCTCCAAATGCCTTCAAGTCAACATTAGCTATGACAGAAGCAAGACTATCATTTAACAGTAGCAGCAAACGTCAAAAACAAACTGTGCCTGGCATTTTGACAAGACACTATTGAAAGAGAACCACTTTTTCAGCACTTGTGTAACCGTGGGAGAGAACTCGACAATTAATATCCTGAGGTCTGGTAAGAGGATTTCCAGGCTGCTTGGTGGTTTCCTTCTGATACAAATGAAAGGAGTAGGCAAGTGGAGGACATGGGCAAAAATAATCTGAAACAATGAGGCCTGGAGAAAAGGACTGATATATCAGAAATCAGGTACCTTGTGGCTAATTAAAGTGTAACTCCTCCCTCAGGAGACTGCACTCTCACCGTGGTGACACTATAAAGTATGAGGACAAAGCCGTCATCCCTAGGTGAAAATAAGATGCTGACAAAACCTATCTCCTCCCTCCCACCTCCTTTCCTGGCTCTCCAGCAGCCTCATGCCATCCTGGGGCACCCTACCTGAGCTTCCCTCCATGGAAGCAGCCCCTGCCTGAACTGGCCAAACCCTCAGCCCTGCAGTCAATCAATCAATTAATCAGTATAATAACAACCAGCCAGTTTCTGTCCTACGTCCTTAGGAACTTGCTCCCTGTTAACTAACTGACAAGTAGAGCTGTGGCAAGGTGTCAGCAGGCACAGTGATTCGTGTACTCTGCTTCCTCTTATTTTGACAGAAACATTAGGGAAGCAACCTAATCCAAAGGAAATGCCAGTGTCATGGCTCCATATTCAGGCTTTGAAGTGAATGAGGAGAGAGGGAATGGAACTAATATTTCACTGGATAGCCCTTATGAGCTAAGCCTTTGAAACATTATCACATTTAATGTTAACAGCCCTCAGAGAAAGCTGGTATTGTGTCTCCATCTTACAGGTAGAAACCTGAAGTTTAGAAAGCATGAGGAACATGCCCAGCGTCCTAGTCTGCAAGTAACCCAGAGTTAAAGCCTGCATTCTTTCTCTCCCACAGCTGACTCTTCCTTGGCTCTCTCCGCCACAGCACCACAGCCCAAGTTCACACCTTGATCAGACTCAGAATGTTCTTTTTATTTTTTAGAGACAGAGTTTCACTGTTGTTACCCAGGCTGCAGTGCAATGGCATGATCTCGGCTCAATGCAACCTCTGCCTCCCAGGTTCAAGAGATTCTCCTGCCTCAGCCTCCCTAGTAGCTGGGATTACAGGCATGCGCCACTATGCCAGACTAATTTTGTATTTTTAGTAGAGATGGGGTTTCTCCACGTTGGTCAGGCTGGTCTCAAACTCCCAACTCAGGGATCCGCCTGCCTTGGCCTCCCAAAGTGCTGGGATTACAGGTGTGAGCCACCGCACCCGGCCTTCGTTTTAAATAAGAGCCTGACAATGATGCTGCTTAATAAAGGGAACACCAGGAACTGTGGTGGGTGGGGCAGTCTTACTTGCAGGCTTCCTAAAAAGAACCCCCATGGGCAGATGTAGATCTTGCCTGAGCAGAAGCATGCCCTCCCTGAGAAGAAACATGAGTGCAGTAGCCATTTAAATCCTCAAAGAGAAGCCAAGCCCTATGTTTTAAAAGCCCTCCCTTCCACCCACTTCCTCTACCTGCAACCTTTACTACCACCAGACCAGACTTTCTGTTCTTAAGAGTACATACACGTATCTGTGCACATGGGTTTCCTGTCCATACCATCCAAGGAGAAAGGCCTTGACCTCCTCCAGCTGGGTCTGCTCCTTCCTTCGAACCCCATTGGTACCTGTGCCCATACCTTTCAGAGCTTTCTTGACCAGTGTCAACACGCTGCTCTTCCTCTTAAAGAACGCACCATCAATACAGCCCAGGCCCATGGCTCTCACAAAACTAGCCACTTATATAGTATGGGGTCAAATCAAAAATGACACCATAAAGCACAGTCATTCATACAGACTTCTCTCACACTAAACCTTTTTATAAGGTAAGAAGTCAAAACCTGTGAAAACTGTTTCTTTTCAGCTGGGTGCAGTGGCTCACTCCTTAAATCTCAGCACTTTGGGAGGCTGAGGCAGGAGGATCGTTTGATCCCAGGAGTTTGAGACCAGCCTAGGCAACACAGTGAGACCCCAACTCTACAAAAAGTAAACAAAATTAGCCAGGCACGCACCTCAGGTCCCAGCTACTAGGGAGGCCGAGGTGGGAGGACTGCTTGCCCTGGCTGAAGGTTGAGGCTATAGTGAGCCATAATCACACCACTACACCACTGCACTCCAGCCTGGGTGTCAGAAGAAGACTCCATCTCTCAAAAATAAATAAATAAAAATAAAAAAACTATCTCTTTCCTGTCTGTCAGATTTCCACATGGGTCTGGGTCTCTGGAAGCTGTGGCAGGGCAGAACAGCTGCTACGGAAAGGGGCTTGAGGTCCAAATCAAGGACATTCCCAGGCTTTCTAGAAATGCTTTTTATTAACTTTCTAAAGAAACTGAGACTCCAGAGTGGAGGAACACATTCAACATGAATACATCTACAAAGTCTTTCCCTTTTCTCCTAAAAAGCTAAGATTGCATTCCTATCAGCAATGCCTACAATGCCAGGAAACTTATTTCCATGAGAAATGCATATGCAACATGAGGCAGGAGCAGCGAAGGGACTTTCAGGGACAGCAGACAGGTCTGTGGTGATGAGGAAAGTCTTTGGTCACCAGAGTGAAGTCAAACCAGGGTTTGAAACTGCTGTGCCACCCAGAAAAATGTGGATGTTGGCAGCCATAAAATGGGGTCAATACCCACAGAAGTGTGCTGGGGATATTCCCAGGAGGCACCAGAGAGACACTTGGTTCATTCCCTCCCACACATTTCTCCTTTAGGTGAGAGGAAAAGATGAAAGTGAACCCCTTCCTTCTTTCTCACCACTCCAAGACTTAGATACAAAGTTTACATTTTACGTTTTTTGAAGACCATAATTTTGTTTTAAACATTGCCAGCAAAAAATATTTTCTTATAGTCATGTTCACTATCAATCACTAAGGGAGAAAAGTATTCTGTTGTGAACAGAGTATCGCAAAACGTTTTACAACTGTGGCAGACATTGCCAGGGATCACCCACATTTGGTTCTCCTCTCCCTTTGGAGGACGGGTTACACATCCCAGCCCCCTTGCAATTAAGGCCACAGGATTGGTTCTGGCCAATGTGCAGAGCAGAAGTGCAGCACATTCCTTCTAGGCCCAAGCAGAGAAGAGTAAGTATGAGAACCCATGCCCATTCTTCCCCTGCCTTGGCAAGCGAGTGAGGCTGCCTGTCTGCAGTGGGGCACAGTCTCCCACAAACTGAACTGTGTATGTCACGTAAGTGGGAAATAAACCTGGTTATGTAAAGCCAAGTTACGCATCAGTGAAAACAAGCTGCCATTTCAAAATCAGATTATCCAACAATATTTAAGGATCACTAATTTATTCTTTCTGGGGAAAAAACTGAACCAAACTCAACTTTAGTATGAATTTTACACATATTCCAGGAAGATATGCTTCAACATGCCCTGACATGCCTTGAAGACAGACATGATCTTGATATGCACTAGGATCTGGGACTTTGAAAATTCCACAAAGACTTGTCTTTATAAACATCTTTAAGTTTCATCTTAAATTTGTCAGTCTGCAAGCTTCCCAAGCCCAGGGTGTGAGACTACGCATCCCAGGTGCATCCAGCTGATCCTGAGGTGATGGGCCAGCACTTTGCCTCTCTGTAATGTCCTGCTGGAAAATCTCAAGCTTTTTTATTAATATAAGCAGAAAGAATTGTTTCAAAACAGAACTGCCACTGTCATACTTTGGTGGAGCAGACATTCCCAAAAGATCTAGGAGTGACATGTGATGACTATAAAGGGAATAGAAATGAGTTTGATCCAATGGCAGAAATTCCCAGGGAATACATTTTAGAAACTTTTCTTCTGAAACAGTTTCAGCACTTGAGTTATTTCTTTGCTTTGTCTACTCAACTGCTCATCACAATGAATTGGACCATGATCACATTCTGTGCAAGTTTCCCCAAAAAGTGTTTCTAAAAGAGAAGCAAATCTTGCAAATGAAAGTCTCAGGGAAGCACAGTAGCAGTAGGTGGATTTATAGTTTTGGAATGGCAATCAAAATGCTTGTTTTCAATGGCAATATGTTTCCCAAGTGCTTATTACTTTTAAAGCCCACCTTTGGGGAGGACAGAGAATGATTAGCAGTTACAAATGCTGCCATGTGAAAGCAGCAGAGGACACAGTTACTAGAGCACAATTTTGATTTGGAATCAAAACTGCCCTTGTTCATGAAAATCCTCACAGAAACTGAAACCAGGGAAACAGTGAAAAGGAAAAATCGCCCATATATGGCAATCAGTTTTGACACGAGGCTCATCAATAGCCCAGTCTTTCCAAGGCACATCATTATCTATCTGATCTGCCAAATCTGATCTTAACAACATTGTCTTCAGAACAGTTGACATAGCCTGGAAAAGTCTATCTTGTAAATCACAAAGAAAGATGACAGGTTTCACAGATCTTATCAGTGATAAAAAGAAGGGAGGCATAAAAGAGCAGATGCCAGTATACTTGCTGGCACAATGAACTGAACTACATGTATTTCAAGGAGGAAAAAACCCTTTACATCCCAATTTTTATTGAGGCCTAGTAAGAAACCACTGACTTAACCTATTTATCTCAGCTCCTAACTAAACTGAGTTTTTGAAAGGTAAAGACAAATGATCAGGGAGATGGCATGATTTTGCAGTATAAAAAAGTGGTGGGGAAAGCTGAATCAGGTGTCGGGTAGGCATGCTGCAGCTTCTTCCACCTACCCTAAATCCATAGAAATAACGAAAAGAGATTTTTAAAAAGAAAAGGAATCCACAACTATACTGCAAAATAAGTAACATTCTGTGAACCAGAAACTACAAGGAATCCCTGAAAGCAAGAGTGAGCAGCTGGATGGAGGGAAACCACAGCTTGAAATACTCAAGGAGAGGACTTGCTAAATATGAAACCAGGGGCATCCTAAGCTCAGAGGTAGCTGATGCTGGGAGCTGGAAATGAAGGGCAACTGACTTTATGGGTTCAACCAGGCTTCTGTGAAAGCAGCCAGTCTGGCCAACCCTTCTACACTTCTCCTACTTGCCAACCTTGGACCAGGCAGAGACAGCCTGGTATCTACCCCATGATGTGTGTGGTTTAGTGCAGACAGTCTCAAGAAGCATGGCGATGTGCCCAAAGCAAACCAGCGGGCACTCACAACTGGAGATCGGCTGGTGGCAGGCTCATCCCACCCTTCCCTGCAATGGCTCTTTAGAAGTGCTTAGAACTTTAGAAGAGCAATTAATATTCTCAGAAAAAATACAAGAATGGCAATATACTTCCATTTCAAAGTACAGCAATCTTAGAGATTAAAATTGCTATCAATAAAATTAAAAACTCAACTGCTGGGCTGAATGGATGGGTACAGCTGAACAGCAACTCGCTGAGCTGGAACACCAGTTATGTAATTCTTCTAGAAGGTAGCACAACAGAGAAAAGCTAAGGGCTATATAAAAAACAGAAACAGAAGGTCAAATATATCTAGAATAGAGAACTTTTAGAAGAATAGAGAAAGTGAAAAAAGGAACACTAACAGCAAATACAGAAGTAAATTTCCCAGAATTCAAAAGATATATCTGACTGAACAGGATTAACAGAAAAAGACCCACTCCTAAACATATTGTAGTAAAATTTCAGAACACCTAGGATGATAAATATCTAAAAAATAAATACTCAAGCCTGTAATCCCAACACTTTGGGAGGCTGAGGCAGGTGGATCACCTGAGGTCAGGAGTTCAAGACCAGCCTCGCCAACATGGTGAAACTCTGTCTCTACTAAAAATACAAAACTTAGCCGGGTGTGGTGGCAGGTGCCTGTAATCCCAGCTACTAGGGAGGCTGAGGCAGGATAATTGCCTGGACCTGGGAGGCAGAGGTTGCAGTGAGCCAAGATCATGCCACTGCACTCCAGCCTGGGTGACAGAGTAAGACCTTGTCTCAAAATAAATAAATAAATAAATACATAAATAAATAAATATAATTAAATAAATAAAAGAGGGGGAAAGAGAGTCTAATTAAAATCCCAATACAGTCAAGGCACTGAGATAAGTCCCTGCTCAAATGGTCAAAAAGAGTATAGAGGACACCCTTCCTTCCCACCTGACCTTTGAGATCACTCCAGGTAACATCAATACCAACATTAACATCTGGTCACCCATGCATTGGACCTCTACTCCACTGCTGTTCATCTCTACCCACTTCAGTGAACTATGTAAATACAGTTGTTTAGATCACTCTTTGGACCTCATCAAGATCTGGAAATGTTCCACTGTATTCCTCTTTGCTTACAAACTCCAAACCTACCACCCTTACCCTTAAACTGGATTTTTAATCTCAACACTTGCAGTCATTTGACTTCACCCCATTTCCTCATGCCATCAGGTCAGCACTGCTGATTCAACTTCCTTCCCCAATTTGCATGGATCCCATGATAACGTCTGTGGATATTTCACTGGGAGCCTCTATTAATTTTTCACATATCTTTGTGCCATGCCTACCAGTGAATTATCAGCTACAATCAACGTATTTCATCGTGACGGGTCTACATTCCTGGGCTGCTGAGCCCACTAAGACATGGCAGAACAATGTCAATTGGCTCTACTGCAAATATCTGACCTCTGTCCTCACATGGATCCTTGATGGCCTCAAAACTGTCTGGCAATTCTTTCTTCATCTCTAGTCAGTTCCTATGTCCATTCTTCATAGATGTTGTCCAAACGTCCATCATTCCTTCAAAGTTCACTAGTTGCCCCAGATCCCTTCACTCCCAATAAAAGACTCAGCCCAATAAAAGAATCAGGCTTTTCTTTAAGATATTTTGTGAACTATTTTATTAGTATACAAGGAGGGATTTTATATGTTAAGATACAGCAGGTTAGAAAAACATTTTCAATGTAAAACAACACCTTCTCCTTTATCATCAAGATTAATTCATCCTTCCAATTGTACTTCATTGTACCAGTTACTCTCTGCGTGAAACTTCCTCCTACCTTGGCTTCATCCCATCACTTTTCTGGTTTTCCTCCTTTTTTTTTTTTTTTTTTTTTTTGAGACTAAGTCTCACTCTGTCTCCAGGTTGGAGTACAGTGGCGCAATCTCGGCTCACTGAAACCTCCGCCTCCCAAGTTCAAGTGATTCTCCTGCCTCAGCCTCCCGAGTAGTTGGGACTACAGATGCCCACCACCACACCCAGCAAATTTTTGTATTTTTAGTAGAGACAAGGTTTCACCATGTTGGCCATGCTCTCGATCTCTTGACCTCGTGATCCGCCTGCCTCAGCCTCCCAAAGTGCTGCAATGACAGGTGTGAGCTTTCCTCCTACTCTTGATCGCTCTTCTCTTTTCACCATAACATGCTCCCTATGTGATTTCATCCACTCCTAAGGCAACATTTATTACTGTCACATGCTGATGACTCCACATTTACATCCAACAGCCCAGACTCAAATATCCGAGTGCTTATGGCACCTTTATCAGATGTGCCCTACATAACTCAACCTTAACATATCAAACTAAACTTGTTAACTGTACCCATTTGCCTGCTTCTCTACATTCTCTTTTAGTTTATGGAAACATCATCCACCTAGTTTCTCAAGATAAAAAAATGAACTTACCATTGACTCTTCCTTATCCTTAACCTTCACACCCAAGTCACCAAGTTCAGGTGATTTTATTCCAAAATGTGCCCCTCATTCTTCATTTCCAATGTCACTACCCATCTCATCTCTCTCACCTGGACTCTCCCCCTTGTTTTATGCATAACTACACCAGTGAGTGGCAACCTGGGTGGCACATCAGAATCACCTGGGGAACTTTTAAAAATCCTAATGCTCAGGGAATACCCCAGACTAATTATATCAGAGTCTCTGGGGGTGGAACCCAGACACCAGCATTTTCTATAGGTCCCCATGTGATTCCAATATGCAGGCACATTGAAGAATTTTCCAGAATTGAAAACATGAGCTCACAGATTGAAAGTACATACCAAATACCAAGCCAAAAAAATAAATAAATAAATAACAAATCTACAACTAGCCAAATCATAATGAAGCTGAAAAATGTTAGAGGATAGAGAGAAAGTCATGCAAATATCCTAGAGTGAAAAGACAGATTATCTACAAAGGAAAGAAAATTACGGTAATGGCAGACTTATCTGTAACATTAGGTGACAGAAGACAATGAGTTAAAAATCTTCAAAGTGCTGAGGGAGGGAAAGAACTATGAACCTATAATTCTACAGCCTGCCAAATTATTCTTCAAGACCTTTTCAGACACATAAAGCTAAGACTCTACTATTCAGACCATCACTGGAAGAATTACAGAACATACCTCATTACAAAGGTAAGTGAGCCAACAGGAATACAGAAGTATTTATTGATATTAACCAAGTCTGGCTTCTGCCTGGACAATACAAGATGTATGAAACATATGCATCATTGAGAGGTCCCAATGGTCTTAAAGAAGGTAAAACAGCTCAGTGCAAATAAATAAATTTTACATTAAAAGTTTTAGCAGGGCTCTGGCTAATTTGAATTGTTTTCTTGCACTTTTGTAGAATTTATCCCCAGTTTTCAACTGTGCAAATTTCTATAACTTGAAAAATCAAAGAAAGCACTACCAATCTAGCAATGTTTAAAAAATGTTTCCCATTTTCTTTCAATGAAAAAAATAGGTTTTATACATTTATATATTTATCAAAATATCAAAACAATTTTATTATTTTGCTATAATTATCTTATTTTCTAGATGACCTGAAAATAATTTAAGAACACCAATGATAATCATTCAATCTCACCAATACTATATAGAGTTGACCCTTGAAAAACGTGGTTTTCAACTATGTGGGTCCACTAATAATGCAAATTTTCTTCCACTCCTGCAACAGCAAGACCAACCCCTCTTCCTCCTCCTCCTCCTCCTCCTCCTCAGCCTACTACTCAAAGTGAAGACAGCATGAGTGAAGACCTTTATGATGGTTCACTTCCACTTAACGAAGAGCAAATACATTTTCTTTTCCTTAGCTTACATTATTGTAAGAATACAGTATATAATACATATACCATACACAATATGTTGTTAATCAACTGTTTCTTATTGGTAAGGCTTCCGATCAAGAGTAGGCTATCAGTAGTTAAGTTTCAGAGGAGTCAAAAGTTATACATGGATTTTCAACTATGTTGGGGAATGGTGCCCCTAACTCCTGTTGTTCCAGGGTCAACTGTATTTAGTTTCCTTTCATTATTTCTTGGTAACTTCAACCACACATGTTAATTTCATTAGATTAATCCACAGTACCATATTCTAAGACTTACCACAAAGAAAAACAGACTCTTAACCCAGATGATAATTACGTATTTAATACACGTTGCTTTCAACAGCAATTTTTAAAGTAAACACATCATAGACCTTATAACTTATTAAAGATTTTACAGTGCTTACAAAGTTGATTCTAAAAAATATACCTTATTTGTTCTAAATGAATAACATTATCTGGAAGATATAATAATAAATTATAGTAGTATGTTTTCCACCACAATAGTTAAGATTGTGTACACATATTCAATATGAAATCCTCTTAGGATTTTCACACCCTCAGCCTGAAAACATAAAAGCAGATTAAAGTTTGGCATACAAGATCTCAGTCTGATAGCAATTGTTTTAAAACTCAAAATGTAAAAATATCTACTTGACATTCTAGGAAAGCATGGGCACATGCACAGACACATTCTCTCACTCACACACTCCAACGCACACATGCATGCACACATACACACACCCTAGAGTACCCAGCAGATCTTGCCCTTGTGGATCAGACAACTGCCATCAATTTCAAAAACTAATGGAAAAAAATTAGCTAAGAATATGTTTAAACCATACTTAAGAGGTGCTGGTTGCCATTAAGATCTTTAACATGCAGAGAATGCCATCTCAAAACATTCTTAAACAGACTTGAACTATTCACTAATGGACACATGAATACATAAAAAATTATGTACCCATCCACTCCCCAGATTGCATATAAGATGAAAAACTAGGCATTCCACTAAAAATGAGTCATATGACCGAACCCAGCTAAAGCTACAGTGGTTTGCTTCATAGAACCCAATAGATGACAGAACCCAACAGAATTAGAAACCTCATTTTGATCTGTTTGGAGTTTCCTATATGCTCCATGTGCAAAAGCAATGAGATTCTATATTGCAGATGACAGCTAATACCACTTTGCACTTTTGTGGCACTGCAAGAAGTCACTGTAGTTCCAAAACATGTATTTATTCTAATTAAATCCTCTAGTGGTCCTTACTTTTAATTATATATACTGTTCCAAATTTAGAACCAAAACAATTTAATGCTGATAACCTCTTTTGCTTAGCATATACTTCCAGTAAAATCTGTCAAAACAGAAAATTACTCTTTGGGCTGTCTCCAGTAATGCAGGTTTGAAACCAGAAGTCCATTCTCACCCTGTATCAAAACATTCCAAACTCTATGAAACAACATTAAATTAGAAACCAACCACAAATTAGGGCACTCATAACTCATACTGCTGTGATTAGAAAATAAAAGGCACAACAGTAAAGCTAAAGAGAAAATACCAGCTCCCCATATGCTTTTGTTTGTTTGTTTTGGCTTTCTCCTTATTTTATTTCACTAGGTTTACAAATTGTTCAAAGCATTCTTACACTCTGCATGACAGGAACAATATTTTGGCACATTAACATTGTGAAACAATGTGTGGCATGTTTAAAAAATTAATTTAAAAATTTCATCTATTAATCAACACTTTTTAATGTAGTACATATATATCTTACAGTTATTTAAGTCAAATACGTAAAGGTTTGCAACTGATTTACAGATGAAGCAATCACAGATTGCAGTAATATGTGTGTGTACGTGTGTATATTTATCCATATATACACACACGCCAATCAAGGGAAAAACTGCATCCTGGCAATTTTACAGTCTGAAGTTTTGTTGGTATATCTACCACTTCACATCCTTTTCATCTTGCTTTTTTGTAGAAAAGATATTTTTTGCCTTCTTCATTCCTGATGAGATTTTTCTGCGATAACTTTACATTCATACTGCAAAATTAAAAGGTTAAAAGGTTAACAGATGAAGATTTCTTTTGAATAACAACTTCCAAATAAACTGAAAAGCTCTAAAAATGAACACTTTATTACTATGTGCCCATTTATTCCTCAAATAATCTGAGAGTTACATAATTACTATGATTAAATGACAAATGGGACAGGGAAAAAAATAATTCACCTTCTGGAAGTGAAAAAGCCACAGCCAAAAGCAGAAGAAAGATGAGATTTTTGCATTACAAGCAAATAGTGGCAGTATATTATTTAGAATTTAGATCAATCTTTTAATATGAAAGGAAGCAAAGTAGGTTTCTTTGAGTACTCAATAAGGCAAGTTAGCAAAGAACAGTTCACGAACTTAAGGACAGGGCTGTTGTGGTGAACTCAGATCACTGTATTTTCAAATCATTATATGATATAAAAGAAAAAATCTATTACATTAACAAAAGTTTCCAGTCAAAACAATATTTTTAAAGTACAGCTATAAAAATGTACACCCACAATTCAAAATAAAGGAAACCAATAGGGTAAGATAATTGGTTGGCTATTTTACCAAAAATACAGCAAAGTAAATCACTCAATTCTCCTAACCTGGCTAAAAAGGTAAAAGTGACAGCATTTATTCATAAAACTGCTGTGGCCTCTGAATGTCACTCTCTAACCTTTGCCATCTATGACTGGAATCATCAACAATGTCCTTTTCCTTCATAACTAAAATGATCAATTGATTTGTTAGAGATGGTCCTAATTTATACCTATTGTAGCAACATACTTATTAATAGTGACCTTTTAACTTTCAAAACTGTCCCTTTTGATATAGTGGAAACCTGTATATTAGTTTTTTAAAACCACTAATATCCCCATATGGTCAATAAATCATATTGCCCTATCCATAACACATTTTGAGCTTTTCTCTCCAGTGGCTTCTCAACTTTTAAAACACCTGTGATTAAATTCTTCCAAATGATTTATTTCAATGGAAGCGCAAAAAAGCAATCAAAGAATGTTGTCTTCACAAATTGCTTTCCCTTAAAGGACTACCTTTTAGATAAAACTTGTCATACATCTCATTCAGAAAAGTGATTAATAAGCATCAGCTTACCATTGCCAGTTGTCGACCAATGTTTCCCATTGTTATGCCTCCAGCAAAAAATATACATGGTAACCAAGAACGAACATAGAGGAAATCTGGAGATGTATATCTAGAATAACAGACATGTCTTTAATACCCACAGAGGAACTGCAATGACACTTAAGATAATTACAATGAAAATAAACTACTCTGTAGATTAAACTGGCTAACCTCATTTCATAATCTAAATTCTGAAAGCAGTTAACATTTATTTATCTAGCAAACAAGCACCAAAATTTTAAGGATTAATACTTACTGATAAACACCATTATATACTAGCAATTGAGTGACCAGGGTTGCCAAGAAGGCGATTCCTACTCCAAGGCCAAAACCACTTCTAGATCTATCAAAAGTCCACCACAGTCCAATGGATAGTGCAGCCAGTGTGAGAGACAACTGTATGTTGTTATCAAAATCGACTTTCTGAGATCAGTGTTAAGAAGTCATCTTAAAACTTGTAACCAAATAATATCACCTGTTCATTTTTCTAAATAAGACATGCATCTGTTGAGAAGGGAATTAATTGCTTCTACTCAAGTACCTCAGTCTCTTAGTACAATGTATGAAGCTAGGTGAGATTAAAACTGTCCCCAATATTTACCCAATACCAGATACATAAAAGACATTAATCAATAGATCCTACCAACCTGTAACCCCTCCAAAAAATAAAAAATAAAAAAACAGTCTACATACATTCCCAATTATAAGGCTTTACCCATTATTTAAGAAATGCTTTCTTTGCTAAAAATAACTAGAAGCCTCAGAACACAAGTATCACTAAAAGAACACACTTTTGCAAAAAAGGAAACCAATATTACTTCTCCAGCAGGTTTAGAATTACTTGAGAATCATACAGGAACTTGAAAATAGAAGAGTTGACAGCTATTTAACAGGGTACCACATTCTCTCTATGATTTACTGACAGACACATTTTATAATAATGCAGTTCAGAAACAAGAGTACCAAGGACACAGTATCCCTTTCTATTATGTCAACTGTTCTAGTTTTAATTTGTTGAGGATAAAGCCTTGAAGTGAACATTATCTTACAACCTGCCAAGCTATTTTGGTGCCTGAGACTTTCTGGTATAGGACAGTTTACTCAAATGATATTTTATTTTCATCACCTACTTAAGCATCTATTCACAAAAGTATGACCCTTTTCTACATCAAAATCTCTGGGTAAAATGAAGCTTTACAGATTCAGTTTTCTCATCTCTTTGCTAGAGGATTACACTAAAGGAATTAATTTCAAGTGTCATTAAAAGGGCATTATCTATGTCCCAAAGGCCACCTCTTGGCTCTATAACCAGCTACTGGGGAAGGCGGGGGAGGTTTTGGAGGAACACATGTCACCAAACTGACCACGCTACATGTACAGAGAAGTCAAAAAAAAAAAAAAAAAAAAAGCATACGAAGCCATTTCCCGCTACCTTTAACACTCTGTTTTTCACCATTTCCCCACCCCTACCAAGCAACTATCCTAAACACCCAGCTTGCTTATTTCTCAGCATCTCAGGACTATTGTGGGCAACCCCCTCAAGGTCATTCCTTGTTAAGGCTTGATTTAAAAAGAAACCTACAGTTCATATGGATATGCTTTCTGGAAAAGCTTTTCTTATTCTTTCGCTATCATTATACTTAAAGTTCAAAGAAAAGGTTTAGAGCTCTGATTTCCCTATGAAATAAACACTCATGTAAAGAGTGGAATTTGGTATTAAATGAGTTTCATGTTTGCTAACTAAACTCAATTAAAAGTCACAGCGAAGTAAGGAGGCTTCCAGAGTAAACAGATATATCAGTCTTAAAATAGTGCCATATGGGCCAGGCGCAGTGGCTCACGCCTGTAATCCCAGCACTTTGGAGGCCGAGGCAGGCGGATCACGAGGTCAGGAGATCAAGACCATCCTGCTAACACGGTGAAACCCCGACTCTACTAAAAATACAAAAAAATTTGCCGGGTGTGGTGGCGGGCGCCTGTAGTCCCAGCTACTCGGGAGGCTGCCAGCTACTCAGGAGGATGAGGCAGGAGAATGGCGTGAACCCGGGAGGCAGAGCTTGCAGTGAGCCAAGATTGTGCCACTGCATTCCAGCCTGGGCGACAGAGCGAGACTCCATCTCAAAAAATAAAAAAATAGTGCCATATGAGTTTGTAAAGTCTAAGTAACCTAATATTAGAAGTGTATGCTATAAATTTGGTAAACATTTTGGACTTTACTTAAAGGACAACAGGATATCTAAGATTGCTATATTTAAGTATTTCATTGAGAAAGAAAGAGTGAACAAAGTAAAGATTTTAAACTTAGTAAGTTTTAAAATTTCATAAAGGCTATTTAAATTTCTCTACATAAAACAAAATCAAAGTGGAAATGTCTGAGATAGAAACATCTAATCCACCAGATAGAGAGGAAGTGACACAGTCTTGAGGCTTCTGCGTAGGCAAATGAGATGTTCCTAGACTTGAGTCAGGCTCTCTCGGGTCTGTTCTCAGCTCTGCTGCAATGTCGCAGAATAAATGACTTAGTAAATTACCTAACCTCTCTAGCTTCCATGTGTCTTATTATCTTTACAAAAAAAAATGTGGAACTAGGTGATTTCTAAGTTCTCTTCTAGATATAATGGTATATGATCTTATCTTTTTAAGCCCTCCTGACCACTAGATTTTTTATAAAATCTTAAATCTCAAAAAGGTCACCAAAATAAACACGTGGAAATGTCCTCAATACAAAAGGAAATTAAAAGTAGTAACAGCCACTGAGGGACTTCCAAATTCACAGAACTGCAACAGCCAGCACAACTGTGTAGAGGAAGGCAGATACGTTTTCAGAATCTACGATGCTTCACTTTTCCATGTTTTCTGCCCCCAAGCTTATCCAAAACACCTCAATACTTTCTGTGAAAGACATAGGGATCTACTTGACACATGGCCCACGCTCTCTCTCCAGCTAGCTAACTCTGCCAGCCCTGAGTCCAGTGCAGAGTTGTAAGAGCAAACTTCTGGCAGCCTGGGTCACACTTAACTGCTTTTCCAAGTACCCAAGGTTCCTGCCACCTTCACTGTCTAAACCACATCTCCTAGAAAAAGACAGGAATAGCATTTCCTAGTTCCTCTTCTACCAAGGAAAGTCAGAGTGAATGAGGAGAGAGTAGAAGGGAGGAAATAAGGAGGATGACAGGAGAAAAACCTTATGAGGGCAAACATTTTTTTCTGGGTACAGAAGGTAGAAAGGGCAAGAGAAATAGGGGCTACCTGGGACACTGTAAAAACACTCATTAACCACTAAATAAAATGTCCGAATCTTCAAACAATAAAACTTTAAAAATATGTACTGGGAAAGAAATTTATTTTTGACCAAGGTCTAAGTTGGTATTTCTACTTATGCCATTTATATGGTTTGTCAGTATTGATTAAAACCAATATGTCTACCTTAAAAAAAAAAAAAAAAATCTTCTTGGCCAGGTGCGGTGGCTCACGCCTGTAATCCCAGCACTTTGGGAGGCCGAGGCGGGCAGATCATGAGGTCAGAAGATCAAGACCATCCTGCCTAACATGGTGAAACCCCGTCTCTACTAAAAATACAAAAAATTAGCAGGGCGTGGTGGCGGGCGCCTGTAGTCCCAGCTACTCGGGAGGCTGAGGCAGGAGAATGGCGTGAAGCCAGGAGGCGGGGCTTGCAGTGAGCCGAGATGGCGCCACCGCACTCCAGCCTGGGCGACAGAGGGAGGCTCTGTCTCAAAAAAAAAAAAAAAAAAAAAAGAAAAGAAAACAAAAGACAAACAAAATAGCACCTGAAGCTACCACATGTCCTAGTTAACAATCATTAAAGAAAGAAAGAGAGGAAAAAACTCTTCTGAAAATGTACCTGGTCCATTTTTGGATTAACTACACAGAAGTAATTAAGTAACCAAATTTAAGAAAACAGATAAATGTTTTAAATTTGCAAAGTTTCTAAGTGATATTGAAAAATACGAATTGAAATGAAAGGCTATACCCCACTTTATAATTGCACAGTTGCTACACTGATGTTTCAACAACATGGTTCATATTCTTCTTCTGACTAAGTGGGCATATCACAATTTGACAACAGTGAAGTTGTAAGGAGCTGTTTAACCTTTGGTTTGTTGGAAGCTTTGTTATCATGCATTTCATTACAGAGTAAAGGATACAGCACTGGCATGATTTATACCAACAAAGACTGCTACACACCGCATTACACTGGACCACTCTCTTTTAAATTTATGTGGTTCTCCTAGATGTCTGTCAATGCAGGGGTATAATAACCCAATCACAGCTGTGGGGAAAAAAGAAAAAAATTAAGTTATCTCCAATGTTGTACTGGCAACACTTAAGCTAAAAGAATCACTACAACCAACACAAGCATTTTAAAGATTCTTAAAAAAAAAAAAAAAAAAAAAAAAGTTATTTCCCATCAATCACTGATAATTTTTAACTTACCTTCCAAAAGAAATGAAATGAGGATAACACCAATGAAGAAAGTATTGCAAATGATTTCAACAACACTCTAAATTATAATAAACAAAACACTCTTCAAATATATGATTCATAATTTAGCAGACTGGACTAGATGATTCATGCTACTTTTCTGCTACTGATACCTACGAGACCTGAAAAGTATCAAACCAGTTAGCAGTTAAGAAATGTTCTCTCTAAACTCCAAACCATAAAATAGGTATCACATGCCACAAATCTAAAGAGAATCTAGAAGCATAAAAGTATACAACAAGCTCATCATACACACAATGTTCTGATGGTTCTGGCTGGCCTCTTACGTAGATCAGTCTCACCCCTACCAGCTTCCCGTCTTAGTCTTCCCATCTAGCGCCTTTTACTGACACTCCTTTCCACTCTAGCCCTTTAATGAGGCTGTAGGTCATATTGTCAAAGCAGGAAAACTCACAACAGAGATCTACAGGTAAGACTCATTCTGCACATAGTAACAATGGAGGAAACAAGGTGTACAGGTATTTAAAATTTTCAGTTAAATTTTAAATGCACTGTTAGAAGAAGAAATCATCTTAGTACTTCCCTTAGTTCTGGAAAGAACACCTTGAATGCTGTGTCACTGTATATAAAACGTCAATGATTGGGTCCCAAAATATTCTCATCCCTTTCTTAAATATTTCTCAAACCTCAACATTTTATTCATTTAGTGGGAAAGAATTTTAAATGCTAAATTAGTTATTAAAAAGAATATTCAATGAAAACATTCTAATATTCCTAAAAACAGGATGATTATGTTGTGCCATTCTGGCAATAAAGACACTACTGTCACATCAGTTGAAAAGCATGTTTAAAATATCCAGTACCACTTAAGAGGAATCATGAAATTACAATGCCAAAATCTAAGTGCCTGAGGGACAAGAGGCCCTCCCCTTACCCAATATTAGCCAGCTATATCTCACAGGCAATGCATTCACTCTTCGAAGAAAAACAGAAACCAATTAGTATCAAAAATCACAGACTAGCAGATCAATGGTGCAGCATTTGAAAAAGGCTGTGTGACCAGCCTTCTATCTCAAGATGAGATGCTGCAATACTGTATGCATTTTCTAGTCCACAACTCTTTTAAGTTAGGCATTTGCTGAGTATAGATGGCTCACAGAACATCAAGAGATTAAGAACTATCTTGGCAATGCAGAGCTCCAATAACTATTTGTAAGTCTAGAAGTTTCACACTATATTCCTATTTAAAAGACTGCTCCAAAATCCCGAGAAGATTTAACTGACAGGATTTTTAAATTTCTATACAAATAAAACGGCAACAAGCATCCCTAACAGTTCAAATGTAATTAAACGAATATCACCTCTTTTTTTCTCAAGGGTTCAAAAAACTAACAGCTCATTTGTCACCCCGGTCCCCCCACGATATATATCCTCCCTTTGCCTGTTGCTGAGTAAAGTCAACTAAGAGCAGACATTCCAAGTCAATTTTCCTGAGCAACTGATGCCATAGGTAAAGAATTATTACATAGAGAATACTGACATGTGTGTGCCAAGATATAAATAAGTAAAATTGACTATATTTTTATGCATGTGATGTCAGACTTGCAAGTGAGAGACAATTGAGGAGAGAAAGCAAAAACACAAAAAGAAATTTAAACTGCCACACTGCCAACCCTGGGATTTGCCAATAAAAATCAAATCCATTGAGTATGCATGGTTCTCAGCTGCTCACTGAGAGGGAGAATTCAAAGAAGCTTGTCACTTCCCATTAAATGTCTTCTTTCTTTCCCTTAAATAAAGGCATGGCAGAGTCTGATAGCAATACATGCAACACTGTGAGGTTCCACTGTTTTGAGAGCTCGACAGAATATGTCTGGGCCTCTTTTCCTCTTCCTGTACTTTTTAAAAAAAAAAAAAAAAAAAAAAAAAAAAGAAAGACTGTTAAAATCATGGCTGTGTAAAATCATATGCAAACACAGTCCTGCTTATAAATCAAACGGTTCTCTGATGCAAAAATCACATTAGTTGTGATATCTTTAAGTTATTTCCCAGTAACTAGTTACAGTCTACCAAAGCCAAACACTAAAGAAGTTTATTAAACCTCAGTAGTAAGTCATCACTTTTTTATGGGAGCGTGCTTAATGCAGGGAGGCACTAAAAGGAACACAGTCAAAGCCAGACATTTTGTAAGAAAACAGGAACTGAATAAACGAAAACACTCCATGAGGTCTACTTCGATGGAAAACTACAAGATAATATTTTCTTTCAACAAATACCTCAGCCCTGACAACATGTCTGGTTCTTGGTATTTGCTGGAGATTTAAAAAGGCAAGGCCAGGTGTGGTGGCTCACACCTGTAATCCCAGCACTTTGGGAGGCCGAGGCAGGCAAATCACAAGGTCAGGAGTTTGAGACCAGCCTGGCCAACATGGTGAAACCCTGTCTCCACAAAAAAAAAAAAAAAAAAAAAAAAAATAGCTGGGCATAGTGGCGGGCGCCTGTAATTCCAGCTACTTGGAAGGCTGAGGCAGGAGAATCGCTTGAAGCCGGGAGGTGGAGGTTGCAGTGAGCCAAGATGGTGCCACTGCACTCCAGTCCAGGTGACAGAGTGAGACTCCGTCTCAAAAA
>NW_016826280.1:337657-346128 GCF_001698545.2 Rhinopithecus bieti
AAAAAAAAAAAAAAAAAAAAAAAAAAGGCAAAAGAGTAAGATATGATTCCAGTTGCAAAGTGACCATAGAAACAAAACAATTAAATACAATCCTGCATTAAGTACAGCTGACAGGACAGAGGGGTCCCAGGCTTCTCTTTGCCTGTGCTGCGGGAAGGCAAGGTGCCGGGCTGTCAGAAAAGCTTCACAGAAAGAGGTGACACTTTAGGCAGGAGCATTCAGCAGTAAATGGCACAGAAACAGTGCTCTCATTAAAGGGGGGTGACTGAGGACAATCATGGACAACTGGAAACTGCTGGTGTTACGAGGAAGCTGTAAGCTTCAGACACAAAGGGAGCTGCAGGGTCCAGAAGGACTCTGAAGAAGATAAAAGCAGGCAAGGGCCATATTATAAAGCCTTTACCCTGCAGACAATGGGCAATCAGGAAAACAATGTCATCACTGTTGTACCAGACAGAGGCCATCTTCTTAGTAGTGAAGGTAACACACAAGGGGGCTGAGAAAGGGGTGGGTGCAAAACTAGAGGCAGGAAGAGAAAAGACTAAAGACTCCAAGCACAGCTATTGAGGGATGGAGGGACCAAGGAAGAGACAGAGGAAAGATATAAAACTTGGAAACTGGATGTAGAAAAGGAGACAAAGCAAGAAATCTTACAAGGCTCTACAGGAATAGGGCAATGCACTGTACAACAGGAAAGATTTCTCTTTTCTTTTTACATATTATTTTCATACTTTTGGACACAACCAGGCTACTTGTGATTTTTGAGGCAACTTCTCTACTTATTTTATCCACGTGAGTTGTCTTTTTCTATTTATTCTTTAGAAAAATTTCTTTGTGGCCCTCAATAACGCTGAAAAGATTTCTAACTCCAATTCTGGTGCATGGCATACATAAGGAAGTTAACTTGTAACATCAGCATTATCAAACTAAAAATATGGAATTAAGAAAAAAAGTCATCAAAATTAGTTTACCAAAGTTCTCTATTAGTTGTCCCTCCAGAAGCACCACTAGCAAATTTTCCAGGATTGTGCCATAGAGAAAGGTGGCAAATAACCAGGAGTACTTTCTACACTCAGAAGATGGTGATTCTGGAGCCCCTCCAAAAGGTAGCTGCTCGATCTATGAATGTTAGTTGAACAGGAAAATCAAAGCATTATCAGTTTTTCTGACTTAAGATGGTAAGACCCTAGAGAGGTCTTGAAAATCCATGCCAACACATATACACAAAAACATATGCACATTACATATACACACAAACTCACACTATGTTTCTTAAATCATTTACTTCTTTTCCCATGATACTTTCCCTAAAATAATGACGCAGGGGATAGCAGAGCAGAGGTTTTGCAAGAATCCATTTTCCATCTCTGGTAACTTGCACAAATCTGTTATCTTTCACTCTCATCTACTAAACACCATGACTTAACTAACAAAATTGGTAGCAGAATTCGCTGGAATCTAGATTTCCTAATGCCTCTCTTTCTTTTGCCCAAGTACCTCATGGTACAAACTGCTTTCAGAAGAGATACTTAAGCAAGAAATGTAAACGCAAATTCCCCAAATGAAAAGGTACGAGGTTAAGTTTGTAAGTGTGACAAATCTAGTGGCTGGAAATAGGAAGGAAAGTAGCGGCTGAACTGTGGTATTAGCATTTGAAATTTTCCTTCCTAAAATGTAAGTTTATGGCAAGAGTGCTGACATTACAGGGCAGAAGGACTAGAAGGACACTATGCAGCCCTGTTACTCGTCATAGTGGGGGTACAATGCAACCTCAGTTAAGTTCTCCTGCCCCAGCCCAAATGCACAACACACGCCAGGGAATTCCATCTAGGTCTGGCATCCAGTCTGGAGGCTTGAAAAGAGGCATCCTGAGTAGGGGAAAGTTTGAGTAGCTTCCTTTTCCCTTTCCTAACATGTGACATGTGGGCCCAGTCACACCACTCACTGGCTCTGGGACCCTGGGCTCACTGGTTTTCTTTCTTCATCTCAGTGACTGTCCTCATCCCCCCAAAACAGGCACAAAACCAAACATCTCTCTCCCAAAGTTGCTCTACAGAACCCTGGGATTACAGGATGTACCTAGCACATTAGCAGACATTCACTAAGCAACAGTTTCCCTTCTCTGACCTTCCTTTTGTTCTATCCTGAAAATACATGTATGTTCTTCCATGTCCCAAAAAGCTTCTACTGGCAGCCAGACTACACCATAGAAGAAAAGAAACAAAGAACTATAAAAGTTGTTGAGAAAACGTTTTCTCTTCTGAATTTAAATGAAAGCAAAATGCACGAGGACCAGTACATACAGCAGAGAGTGATACAATGTAATTTGTTTTTTATTTGGACTATTTTGCCTTTTTACTTGGAGAATGACAACCCTGGGGAAATTAAGAATCACTGCCTTCATGACTTCACTTTTAATGTGAACCCCGTAATAGTAAGACATCAGTATATAAACACGAAAGCCTCACCACAACGGTGCCCCTCTAACCATGCAACCGGATTCTATAATTGTCCAGTAAGTTTCACAAGGCCATTCTAACACTTCTCTAAAGTGCAACCTCACCCTTCAAACTCACCCTTCAACCTCCAGCTTTTGGATGGAAGCCAAGAAGGATATATATTATGTTGCAAGATATTCATTCATATATGTTAAGTATGGGACACCACATGGGTATTTAAAAAAGCAATTTTCTCCTTCAATCAGAATCATCTTCTACCACATGATTATGGTTTCCTTCTATTACTTTATTATTAAAAACAGTATTAATCTATTGGTCTTGGTCATTAGAAAACACCAAAGAGCTATCCACTGTGGATGTATGGCATCAATAAAGCATTGTGAAATGCTCTACTCTATGCATTACACATTGCCCACCACCAAAAAAAAATCTAAAGTAACTAATAGGATAATAATTTTATGCAAAGAGAGTCTACCTTATAGATCTCTTTAAATACTTCTTAAGGTACTTACAAAATAAGATACCAAAGAAAAGGCATTTACAAAATCTAAAAAAATACAACATGAAGCTTTAAACTTGAATTATTCAAGTTTTCAAGTTTTATTACTTCAAAACAAGACCACAACACACGCATCAAACCCTTAAAACCAGATGGTGGTGCTCGTCCTCAAAATAACTTAAAATAACACTTAGATGAAATGGGTTGAAGAAAGAACAAAAGTAAAGGGTTAAATGCTTCATCCCTAAGGGAAACAGGATTGTTTTTTAGAAGTAAACGTTAAAAGTTTACAGGACAGATAGAAATGAGACAGAAAGGAGTACATACTTTATGAGTTCATTTATAGTGCATTCTAGAACAGAGAGAAATAATTTATGGCAACAGAAAGCAGATCAGTAGTAGCCTGAGGCTGGGTTGGGGAATGAACTGCAAGAGAACACGAGAGACTCTGGAAGGTGATGGAAATGTTCCACAGCTGGATTGGCAGTGGCCACGTGCCTGTACGCATTTCCCTAGACACATCAAGTTGTTCAATTCAAACAGGTCCAGTGTATTATATCTAAATTATATCTCAATAAATATATTTTCTTTTTAAAAAAGGTTTATTGCTCAGACAACATCCATACTCATTTACCCTATTTCCTTTCTAAGCATTACAGAAACATCCTACACATACCTGAAGCCGTGCCACAGCATGGGGGTACCCACCATGCAGAAGAAAAGATGCTTGCAATCACATCAGGTGGAAAGAGCGTCACATTTCTCTGAATCTGAAGTAAGTTTAACACTAATGCAAGAAATACTCCAATAAAAAACAGCACTACTCCTCGAATCATCAAGTTCACACTCTGGCTAGTGACAGATGAGATATATGGGCCACATTTTTTGGGCCCAGGTGACTCTGTCTCTCCTTCCGCCATGGTTTCATAAGTTCAGTAAGCCGTTTAAAAAAAAAAAAATGGAAAGGCTTCCCAGCTGAAAAGCTCAACTGTCTGTGAATCAAAGACTGACGCTTCAACAGTACCACCACATCTTGTCCTAAAGTAGGACCTACCAGAAATCCTGAAAGAGATAAGAAAAAAGAAATTAATGTGCATCTAATACACGATTATTGTAATTTTACTGATTTCAATACTAGTTCATTTAAATGGACAAATGAGAAAATGACAAACTTGTATACTAATTTATTCAAATTATTAATAGTTATTTATTGAATAAGAAAAGTTTTAAAAGTATTTTTATATGCAAGATGTAATAAAAAATAAAGTACTACCCTTACATTTACTAGGACAGAAAAAGTGACCTAAGAGACCTAAAGGTTAGAATCATAGTAGAAACAGCTTGCTCTATCTCTGAGAAAAGCAGAGCAGGTAATCTGACACTTCCACTAGAAACTGGAGGGTAAAACCCTGCTTTCTGTTTTCTTCTCCCTAAATCTCTAAGCCTATCAGTACAATAGTGTATTTTATATTTTACAGGTAAGCATATTCTGACTGAAGACGCTGTATTTTTTGCAATAAAATGTGACTTGCTTACGAGGACAGCCTCCACAGAAGAACAAAATAACCTGTTTTAATGTTTATTGCTTATATATTTGGTTATCCGCACAAAAACATTCTACAAAACCAGACCACCATGCACACACCTACATATACACCAACCACAGAAACCAGAGCTGATTCTCTCTCCCCAGGGGCACAACTGTATCCCACCCCCGCCTCAACAGTCTGCCCTTGTTGCAATCACAGAAGGGACTGTAAGAAAGCTGGAGGACAAACAAAAGAAAGGAAGTGAAGAAAATGAAGAACAATCTAATGGCTAGATTCTAATGAGTTTTATCCACTTGGTTCCTGACCTCTAAAACCTAAAAACTTTGCTACTACAATCAGTCTAGGTCTTTGTTCATTCCTCTGACCAAAGTGATCTTTCCTTTTGGGGCATTCTATGTGCTGTTTTAAGCACCTGACATGTGGTAATTCATTTAATCCTCACAATAACCTTCAGAGGTTAAGTGCAATTATTATGTACATTTTATAGGTGACGCAAAAAAGCAAAGAAAGGTTAAGTCACTTGACCTAGTGCACACCTCCAGTAAGAGACCAAGCTGGGCTTCAAAAGTATGCAGTCTGACTCGAAAGCCTTCATTCTTACCATAATGTTCAATCTCCCAAACTGTCACATATTCGATGTGTTTTCTATGAACACTAACAGTTTTTAAATGGGAAAAAATACTACACAGGTAATTTACTTTTATTCCATCCAACAATATATCTTCGGCACTTTCATAAGTCGGTACAGAAACAATATTTCCTTCAATCCAAAAGCAGTTTATTTTAAAAAGTGTAGCACTTATAATGACTACTTTGTAATTATAGGTATAGTTGCTTTATGGATTGTAAACGTTTTATGAAGGTCTTATTTATGATTATATTAATATCACTGTGCCTATGCACCCAGAAAAGTTCCTGCTTAGCCCACAGTGGGAGCTCCACATAATCATATTTGCTTAAACTGGGTTAACTCTTTCTGAATCAAACCATATAGGGTAAAGTAGGCCTTTATGAGAGCAAACCTAGCTCCTAATCATCACTTAAAATATATACATTTCCTCCGAGTTTTCCAGTCTCAAACAACCTTTGAAAGAATTTTGGAACAAAGCCCTCATGTAAACTGCATAGAATGGGGCTGAACTACAAAAAAAACTAGCATGAAAATGAGAATATTTTTAAGTATTAGTAACCTCCACAGCCTATCAGTTCCATGTGATAAACACTTAGACAACAGGCCTGGGGCTGTGCCACATCAAAGCTGTGTGTTCAACATTCAAGAGGAAATTCTGTTCCCAGGCTAGTCCTCACTGACCTACTTAGTCTATAAAGTAATTGAACTCTATGGCTTAAGGGACTGAAAAAACTAACCCACAGTATAGCTAATTCATGGGAAAACATACTTTAAATACCAACTGAAAATGCCCAGAAACATCTCTTCCTGACCTGGTCCTGCAGACCATTCCTTGCTGTGGAATCCAGGCATATGAGCATTCCATGCATGCTGGTTGCTTTTAGCAAGGTTCAGTAGCTGCAGAACTGTCCTTTATTATCATCATCATTCATTTCATCATCATCTGTGGCTTGGCAAGTTTCAGTAGCTACAGAAAACTTCTCCATTCTCATCATCACCTTGGTTGCTTTGGCAGGGTTCAGGTAGCTACAAGAAAACTCTCCAATCGATCCATCATTTTCATCATCACCTGGTTGGCTTCTGGCCCAAGGTTCAGGTAGGCTACAGAAACTCCTTCAATCATCATTTCATCCAATCATTCATCACCTGGGTTGCTTTTGGCCAAATGTTCAGTAGCTACGAAAACTTCCTTCATTCATCATTCATCATCAATCAACCTGGTTGCTTTGGCAAGGTTCAAGTAGGCTACAGAACCTTTCTTCATCATTCTTTCATCTCAAACCTGGTTGCTTTTGCAAGGGTTCGGTAGCTAAACAGAACTGCTCCATTCATCATCATCATTCATCATCATCCACCCTGGGTTGCTTCTGGCAGGTTCGGGTAGGCTACAGAAACTCCTTCATCATCATCATTCATTTCACCTGGTTCTTTTGCACGGTTCAGGTAGCTACAGGAACGCTCCTTTTCATTCATTCATCATCATCATTCAAACCTGGTTGCTTTGGCAAGGTTCAGTAGCTACAGAACTCTTCCTTTATCATTCATCATCGATCATTCTCATCACCTGGTTGTTTTGGCAAGGTTCAGTAGCTACAGAACCTCTCCTTTCATCATCGTTCATCTCCAACCTGGTGCTTTGGCAAGGTTCAGTTAGCTACAGAAAAACTCTCGCATCATCATCATCATCATCCATGATTCATCCATCTGGTTGCTTTCTGGCAAGGTTCAGTAGCTACAGGGAACTCCTCCTTTCATTTTCATTCATCATTCATCATCATTCTTTATAGGGCACCCATTTATGGAGGGCCTACTCCATGCCAGACATATAGTAACTCTACTCTTCAAAACAATCACAAAGGTAGGAATTATCATCCTCATTTTACAGTCAAAGAGATTCAGCAATTTGCTTATGGTCATGTGACATGCAGTACCAAAACTGAAATTTCACTTCAGGTCTAACTAACTCTGAAACTCATCCTCTTGCCTCTATACCTTGAATTCCTTCCATCTCAACTGCTCAGACTTCTTTTTCGGCACATGATTCTATATAAAGGTGTTTGGTTACTGAAAAGATAGTTAGATGTTGAAATATCATCTCAACTATAATATATTTTAAGGTAGTAAGCCAAAATAAGTAAGTGACTATACAATTGCACCAAGACGATGAGAATAAATGCACAATCACCTTGAAATTTTCTTTAAAAGTACTAGATCAAGGTGTAAAAATATGTTTTAAAGTAAAAAGAAAAAATAGCAAACTAACACTCTGTATGAGAACAAGTTGACTCTTGACTTCCCCAAATTCTAGTAGACACAGCACACTGCCCTCATGTGCTGCTAACAGTGGCTAGAAGATGGGCATACTTTGAGTAACCCACATTGAGACAGTATATCATTTGTTTCTGTTTGTGATTTTTCCAAAAGGGAATTAATGGAAAAGAGTATTTTATGTGTAACAGTATTTTTAAAAAGGAAAATAACTTCAGTTTAAAAAAGCTATTTCAGTCATGCTAGCCCCCATCTCACACTCACCAGCATTTGTCAAAGGGCACTGGCATTTTAGGCAGGACAATTCTTTGCTGTGTGAGACTGTTCTAAGCATTGTAAAACATTTAGCATCCCTGGCTCCCACCCACTAAATGCCCCCTCCCCTATTTGTGATAACCAAAATTGTCACCACAATGACAGCCACTGATTGCTAGATACTTCATTCTATTTCAAGACAGCTGGAGACTTTATTTACATTTTCTACCACAGCTGTTTATTTAACCTTTCCTGGCAGTGCTTGTTCAGTTTCCTACTTTACCCCAAAAGTTCTCGTTAAAAATAACACATTTGTTTGATGTTTATTTGAATGAGATTCAAAAAGCTAATTTCGTAGCTACATCATAATACAATAGTATATAATTACTGGTGACAAAAAGTAAAAGCTTTAAGAAATAGCAGGGAACTGGGAGATCATCTATTCCAATGGGTATGAGACCCCCATGCAAAACAAAGCAAAATAGTTGTGTACATATGCATTTTTTTCTGGGACGAAAGTTCCATAATTTATATCAAGTACTCAAAAAAGTCCATGATCCAAACAAAGTAAAGAATCAGTAATCTAACAGTTCTCTCACTCTACTAGCAAGGCCAATGACATGCAAAGTGGTCAACTGGAGTAACAAGATTAAGACAGTACCATCAGTTCTTATTACCACAAACATGCATAGTGAATGCCCGAAAATGACCAGACTCATCAAAGGGATAGAGGCTTCCACAAAACCATTTCACCCCCTACCATGCAACAATGAAATTCCTTTAAAATGATTTTTTTTTTTTTTTTTTTT
>NW_016826280.1:346580-362277 GCF_001698545.2 Rhinopithecus bieti
TTAGCCAGGATGGTCTCGATCTCCTGACCTCGTGATCCGCCCGTCTCGGCCTCCCAAAGTGCTGGGATTACAGGCTTGAGCCACCGCGCCCGGTCAAAAGGATGTTTATGATATCAGTTGCACACTAGAGGAGTGGGTTATTTTCAAGGGAAAGTAAGCTCCCTTCGTTTATTCTGAAGGTTGTTTTTCTGATTATGTACTGATACCATTTTCTTAAAGTGGTTCTATATCTTTAAATATTAGTCTTACATTAATGATAAACTTGAGGCTCCAAAATTTTTTTAAAATCTATATTTGAAAAATTTAGATTACTTGACAAATAATTTGCTGACCAGGAAGAAGTCTCTGGTATAAAGACACTATTTAAAGGACAATATCTCCATAGATTCTCGAAAACAATCCTGGTAAATAGGCAGGTGCTGTTAATTCCCATTTTACGAAATAAAATAGGTTAAGTAACTTTCTAAGATCACAGAACTGTTACCAGGTAGCACCAGGACTAGGCCCACCCACTTTGACCCCATGTCCAGAGTTCTTCCTGCTTCACCACATTGCT
Source organism: Rhinopithecus bieti (assembly GCF_001698545.2). NCBI lineage: Eukaryota > Metazoa > Chordata > Mammalia > Primates > Cercopithecidae > Rhinopithecus > Rhinopithecus bieti. Next base: position 347,137 of record NW_016826280.1, read on the forward strand.
TCCATTCACAAACACGGTACAAAACAATTTAAGCGCCACACAAGAAACCGTTCTTAAAATCATGTTGGTAAACTACCAAATACCAAAATAATGTTTTCAACAATTCACAAAGAAAACTTTCCACTAAACTTGAAAAATTCTACTTTGAGCCCTGGCCTAAAATTTCTGGAAAGTACAATACGAAACAGAAAGAAAAACAGTTCAAATAATTTGCATAGATCAATGATGAATCATCAATACTGGAAAAACATTAATCCAGGTGTATGGCTGCCTACTAATGGACTGATATTATTACTTTTAGGTTAAAAAAAGAGTTATAAATGATTATGAGCTTTGTGAATAAAAATCAAAGTCCATGTTGGCCACCGAAACAACTTAGAGGCAACAAGCATTTGAAAACAAACACACATACAAAATATTCCAGTAACCTTAACCTGTTGCATTGCAACAACTGCAACACCCCCTCAAACCAGATGACAAGACCATTCTTCTTCCAATGATTAGCAGTAAAAGAAATATTTTTACTCCCTCAGATAACCCTGTCTCTTCAGGTGCTTAGGTCACATAAGCTACTAAACAATAAAGTTGAATTACTACCTCACGTATTTTTCATCATATGCTCTTAATTAGAATAGCATTTTGAAATAGGATAAGCACTAACATTAGAAAAAAAACATACTTAAATCAATGAAACAGTTTAATTCTCCCTAAATAAAAACACATCTACATGTATCATGGGCTAGAGACCTTAAAAATTTCTAGGAAGAAAAGAAATATTTGCCTTAGAAACACTGCAACTCTTTCAACATTAAACCCCAAACACAGAAACCAGTAAGCTAGCTGCATTCACATCCCCTTATAGCTTTTAAATGTCACATCTCAGTGCCTAAAAAAGTTACTCCATCGTTTTAAGTTTGTGAACAAAGAAAACTGTCTTTAAACTACTGAACTGCATTTTATCCTTTCCTTTCCCTGTGACCATCTGCAAAAGCAACAGTTGTCAGTTAAACAGAATCAACCTCTTTCCCAAAGGTACATGATTCACAGCCTGGTCACTGGATAGCAGACATGAACCGATAACTGTGACATAACACAATGACAAAACACAGTACTGAGCAAGAGAAAACAGGAAGGGCACACGTCTAATTTCCGTTTTCTTTGGGGCCCCCATTAGTAGCATTCCCTTCATCCATCTTCATTCAGTGGTTCACTATCAGGGCCAAACCCAAAAGTTACAAAACACCATCTAGCTACTGTTTGGCTGCTTTTATTTTTTCTGCACCAGGACTGGAGCACGCATTCCCCTGCAGTCCTCAGCTTCACCGCAATACTGATACCAAACAGTTTCAGCAGCCCCGCTGCCAAGACTAACCATTCGTTTTTAAAGCAGTTCTTCATCAATCCTACAAAACAGCAAGTTCTTCATAGTATATTTTCCTAGAGTATCTAGCTAATATCATACTTTTAACAACTTTTTCCAACGTTAACTGGACACGGTGTTAGCACCATTGCCCGCGCCCACTCCCATAATCCACACTGCTTTCCTTCTCCATATTGCCAATCCCCACTAAACAACCGTAAAATCCAGTAACTATCATCAAATCCACTTCCAGGCCCTGGCAAGAATTCTTTGGCTTTACCGAAACACCTATTCCATGGGTAACCAATTCCAGTCCAAAATGCCAGAGTCCTACTCCTCAACCCAATGCCCTCTCTTTTGAGTGGATTATAAACTTACTACGATAACCTGTCTTCTTTGGATCCAACCCCGGCCCAAGCCTGAGTCTTCTCTCCCAAGTTACAAGCCCCCAAGTCCTGGCAGCCCTACGCTTGACAGCTCGCTGACCTCCACCTCATCAGACCTCTGGCTCGCCCTTCCCGCCGTCCTCCAGACTCCTTCCCGCTCAGACACTCATCCACTGTCCGAGGAGCCTGGACGCCTCCTATGACCGCTCCCCGATCCCGCAGTCCCCTTCTGGACCTTGCGGACCCCTCTCAGGTAAGCGGAGCCTCTTGCCCTGCAGGCCCATCAGTGGTCCTGGCTCCTCGCACCTGCCACCAGGGTTCCCAGGCTGCAACAACACAAGTAGTTCTTCTTCTCGAGGGCCACCCTCCTCCTCAGGCCGCTCTCCTCAGCACCACGTCACCCGCGCTTCCCCGGGAGACCCCCTACTCACCCCCGCCTCCGCCATCTTCTGGGACCAGCCCCCGTACCCCCCACCGCCTCTTCCTCCTCCACTCCCACAACTCCGCCCGAGCTCCACTGCGCCTGTGCGGCCAACGAGGCCGCGCGCAGGCGATCGGGGCAAAAGAGCTTCCGGTTCCTGCTGTCAATAAAGGGTGGACCTGCGAGCCGGGGCAAAAGGGCTTCCGGTCTGCGGGAGACTGGAGGCTAGCGGTGGGCGTGGACCGTCGAGGTGACTGGCGGCTGTCGGATCAGCTGTTGTTTGCTGACCAGGCAGCCTGGGTAATGACGGATGCCCAGACCCTGTGGGCGGAGTAATGGAATCATGCACTGATACACGCACACTCACCGAGAGGCGCGGCCGTCTGCGTGCCCCTCATCTCGTAGCCGAAAGGAGCGCGCTCCGGGGCAGGCCTCCGAGTACTTCCCGCAAAGGACCGGGCTTTATTACTGCTCCTTTTCCTCCCCTAGTAAGTCATAACTTATTTTGGGAGAAGAGCATAGTTATTTGTCTCTCGTCTCCATGCTACAGCACTTTATGTGCTTTTCATTCAAAATCGTTCCTCGAGGACGACCAGGTAACGTGATTTGGGGGACAGTTTTCATAGGAAGGACTTTATAAGTTTACACCAACATAGAGAAAATTTACAAACCTTATAACCGCTTATGTGTCAGAAGTATTATTTTTCATTTAATCTTAAACCATACTTTTGGAACATGAAACCAAGCCAAACGGGTCTTTGGAGATTGTGCAAGCGAACTTCTTTTTTTGAATGAAAGTGGTGCCATCAGTGCAAAAGCAAGCCCATATAAGTGCCGAAAGGTACTCGTCATAAGGCGGAGTTGCTTCCCTATTCTGAATTTTTATGTATTTATTTAAGACGGAATCTCGCTCCCTCACCCAGACTGGAGTGCCCTGGCATGATCTCGGCTCACTGCAACCTCTGCCTCCCGGGTCCAAGTAATTTTTCTGCCTTAGCCTCCCCAGTAGCTGGGACTACAGGTGCGTGCCTCTACGCCTGCTTACTTTTTGTATTTTTAGTAGAGATGGGGTTTCACCATATTGGCTAGGCTGGTCTCAAACTCCTGACCTCGTGATTTGCCCACCTTGTTCTCCCAAAGTGCTGGGATTACAGGCTTGAGCTGCCCCCTGATTTTGTTTTTTTTAAGCAACTCTTTTTAAAAAGAGAGAAAAAAAAAATCTCTCTTCAGTATATTAGTTATTGAGCGATTCCATTTGGAGGTGGCTTAACCCAAAACATGTTATGGATGTGGTAAGATTACAATGGATTTGAATGTTCTAGATGAAATCTGGGCCGAGAGTAATTGCATAATAGTTTTCCAAAGGACTGTCAGATGGTAAACTCCTTTCATTTACTTTGAACTGATAAACGATAAAATGGATTTTCGTTTTTCTGACCTTTTTATCTACATTTATTTCTGAAAATTGAAAAAGAATCTGAATTTCCAACAAAATGTTTCTAGGCAAATATTTGCATGATGGTTCTCTAATATTTCCTATATCTCTTAGTGTTTTCTCTAATGTTTTCTGTAGCTCCCAAATTTCACTCCTGTAAGTTTTTACATTACCAGTTAGAAAGATCTGGGCCAATTATCCAGAATGGACGATGATTTTTAAAAGAAAAGAGAAAGCACTCAGAAAAGAGAGAATAATTTGAAAATGTTCTCACATCATGTATTTCCTTAAAGCAATACAAGTCCTGTATGTCCAGTTCATGCCTACTCCAACCGAGCTTTTTTCAGACACTTAGAAATTGCGTTCAAGAAAATCCTTATGGAAAATTTTAGCCTAGAGGGGCATTTATTTTAGTTTAAATATGTATTAGTTGCAAGTAGTGACAGAACCTAAAAGCAAAAACCATATAGCACCATTTCCCAAGGTTCCTGCATCTAATGCAGTTATTCCTACGGCAGTACAAGGCAGAATATAAAATCCCTAGGAGAAATACGAAGGGCTATTCTCTTCTTTGACTGGGTTTGAGGGCAGTTTTCATGGAAGATGTGGTCTTTCAGTTGGCATTGAGGATAAATATGCAGATATCGTAAGCCTGTGCATTCTGGTGGAAGCTCAGAGTCGGAAAAACATGAAACAGATTGCAGAGTCTGGCATGTAGAAAGAGGTATGGCGAGACATGTGAGTTCTAAACATCAAGCTCGTGAATTTGGACCAAATTTTTGTTATGGAAACATTGAAATACTAAATTAATTGATACCATAATATAAATTAGTTAAGAACGTCAAGAAATCATAGTAACTCTGAGTTGTTTTGAAGTTTGTGTAATGTGGTCAGTGGAACGCTGGTGAATGATCCTTGAAACCTGGATTGTATTTTAGCACTAAGACAATATGTGTGTAATCACTTCCACTAAATTCATTTTTTTAGGCTTTCTTCTTTTCATCTGTAAAATGAGAGATTGGTCTAGATGATTTCTGAGGTGTTTTTCATAGGTAGAAGTATCAACAATGTGATAATTATTGACTTCAAGAAAGGTTTTTTTCCATTAGCTTTATATGTTGTTTGGTCTCCCAACCAAACAGATCAAAAGATAAGTTAGAAAACAAAAAGCTCTTTACTTAGCTAATACAAACACCCACAAAAGTTTATTGACTTTGTTGGAGTGAGATATTGTGGGAGTCACATTAATTATTGCCTACAGGTTGATGACTAAGCCATTCGTAAGCCTCGAAGAACCTTGGACTTGGAAACATTACCCAAATTAAAAACATCCAAGATAATTTTTTTTAGTATTACAATTTTCCTAGTCAGTAGCTAGAACCCCACACACTAGAGATCATTCTACTTTTTTCATTTTGGTTTTTGTTACGATATTTTGATGTGAGATATGGTTGAAGGACATAGAGAATCAAGAAATTTTGCTTTTCTTTTTTTTTTTGAGAAATCAGAATGGATTATTTACTAATCCAACTATCACCTGAGCACCTGGCAGGTACCGGACACTTGGCACTGGACTTCAGGAGGAAATCAATACAGACAAGGCACATTCCTTTGTGAAACTACAGTCCTGTAGGAGAAACACAGTAAATGGTGGAATTAATATGTAATTACAAACTGAGACAAGTGCCATGAAGATGTAACATCTTTATACTGTGATGGAGAGTAAAGGGGAATACCTGGAGACTATGCGTGAGCTGAAGATTGAGAGGGATCTGCTAAGAGCAGGATGAAGAACAGGTGTGAGAGCACAAAAGCTGAAAAACTTGGTGCATTCTGGGAATTGAAAGAGAGGCAGAGCTGGGGGTAGCAATTGAAAAGAAAATTACAAATTGAAGTTGTATTTTAACATCATGATTGATGTTAATCACTTTCTGTGTGCCAGGCATTGTGCTAAGTTAAATCTCATTTCACATGCTCAAACCCATTTGAAACAGATACCAAATAGCAGATGAGAAATTAAGGGTAAAAGCAGTGATTCCTTGGCTGCATATTAGGATCACCCATAGATATATTAAAAGTTCTAGTGCCTGAGCCCCACCTGATTATTGAGAATCACTGACTTAATGTTAGTCTGTCCAAGGTCACTTCGTAGCTAAGTGGCAGAGAAGGCAGAAATTGAACCTAGATCTATTGGATTCTAAACGCTATGCTCTTAGCCACTCACTAGTGTCCTGTCAACATTCAAAAGCACATAGTAAGCAGCAGTTACATGTGGGAACTCTGTTAAACCTGAGACACAACGATGAATAAGACAGAGCTCTTGGCATCAATAAATTCACAGGCTGGTAATGCAGAAGTTAGATCAGCCCACATGTACAGAAGCAAGTCAACTGAGAACTCTCAATGAGATCAGATATATTTTTCCTATTTTAAGCTAGATTGATGTAGGTAACTGATGACAGGGAATCTACGTAGGCAGCTAGTGCAATTGTCTGCTGAGAGATGGTGCAAACTGAACAAAGTCTATGGCAGAGGATACAAAGAATCATCAGGACTTGCTGACTACTAATGTTGAGAGTGAAGAAAAGAAGGTGGAAGATGATTTCAAATTTTCGAGTTTGAGAGACTGAGTGAAAGTAACATCACTGATCTAGAATAAGGGTACAAGAATTGAATTTCAGGTTGAATGAGTTTGAAATATTTGTTGAACATTCAGGTAAAAATGTCTAGTAGAGCAGTAGAAATGTGCATCTGGAACTTGAATCAGCAAATTGGTCTAGAAATGAAGATCTGGAATTATTGACTTAATAGGAGGTAGTTGAAACCGTGCCTTGCATAACGTGTATGCTGTGTGTGGGATTTTTAAAAAGACAATAGAGATAGGAGAAAGAAAAGAAAAACCCTGACATTGCCATACTTGAATATGTCAATAAAGCTATTTTTTATCTACAGTGATATTAAACACAATCAATTCATGATTATCCATCATGAGTTGTTAATACTTTCCAGGCTTTCCTTGGCCACATAGCAAACGTAATAGATGAGACATAGCCAGGGAATGCAAACCAATTTTAAACGTTGGGTAAATATTTAAGAAGAATGCAATTGATGCATTCAGAAATGTAATAGGAATATCCTAGAACAGCATTTTCACACAAATAATTTTTATTTACCCCTCATACTGACTTAAATTATTTTGATCATAATATTACTTAAACCTAAAAAAGTTACAATGTTCTAAACATAAAACTGGAGAGAGAATTCTTAGGCTTAAGCTCATATACATCATAAAAGCAAAACATTTGCAAAATAACTATGAAGAAAAGCATAAAGTAAATAAGCTTAAAAGTATAGTAATGTAAAGGACATCTTGAAATTGATGTATAATGTCATCAATATTGAGGTGGATGGTGGGGGACAGGGGGAGGTTTGCACATCAAAAGCTCCAAAAAAGGAGAATGAGGACATCGATCTTTTAGTGGCCTAGCACTTTGGGGGCATTTTTGGATGGGTCTGTACAGAAGCAGTGACAACTAAAGTCAATAAATTGAATGTATATAAAGTCAAATGGTCCCTGTAAGGCTTGGTATGTATCATCAGGCAACAAATAAACTAAACAAAGCCCAAGCGAGGTCACTATGGATGAGCAAGCAAATGCAAAATACACCTCTAAGACAAAGCTACTGAGGTGTAAAACATCAGAGTGAGAAGACAACTGGAAAGATTACAGACTATAAACTCTTTGTCAGAGAGGCAATGATAGAGACCCAGAATATAAAAGCGACACTAGCTATTAATTATTACAAGGGCCCATACAATTTGAGGTCAAAAAACATAACAAGGTATTTGCTAAGAGATTTTTGTCCTGCTAATTCACTGTACTGTTGTTTCAGCTCTGGGACACTCCGTTCAAACTGAACTCAAACACAGTGGGGTTTATATAATGTTAGGACCCTCCCGAAGACAATATTTGTATTCTTATCTCTAACTGAACTTAAGCTAGACTCGTGGTTGTCTAAGAGTGTATATTATTTTTATAAGACACTGATGGAAGTAGCAGAGAATTTCCTCTGACTTGCTAATTATATGTATGTGTGTATATGCATTTGTTCACAAAAGCAGAGGGTTTCATTTGATAGCAGATGAAGGACAAGATGATCCAATAATTAAACTTACATGAAAGAAATATGTATAAAGCTAGCTCATGTAACAGACATAAAACACAGTATAGAAACTCAAGGACTTGAATTTAGATTTGTTCTGGAATTGAGACTTGCCATAACCAAAAACTATCCAAAGAATTTCCCATCAAAGTAAAGAAATTATCTGAAATGATTTTAAATTGAATCCCCTTGGAATTTGAGAAGCATTACTTTTTATAAAGGCTAGGAATTAATATTTCGGTAATGATTGGAGAAAACTAAAAGAACTTAGACTTTAAGAAGCAGATCTTAGATTTATAAAATTAATTTTGGTATTGAGCTATGATAGAACCATCATCAGAAAAGACATTCCAAACTGAGAAACAGTATGTGTAGCTCATAGATGGCCTGAAGACTCCTGGTGATGTTTAATATTCTCAGAGGATATATTAGCTACTCTAGCTTCAGCAGATCCCATTTCTCCTTTTAGAGATTGATCCAGTGTCCTCTCCTGGAAATAAGAGCTCAGTTTTATCTGAGGAAGCCTGGGGCATATGCACTATTTAGAATAAGGCATATCTACCTTGCAGGCTGTGCTCTCCACTACCAGCTGCATATTCTTGGACAAGTAATTTCTCTGTTCTTCCATTTCTTCATCATATAAGTGCCTCCTGTTGTAAGAAATAAGTGTGATCAAGTAGTGGTAAAAGGTCATAGTTTTGCAGATTTTTTCTTATTCACTTTGCTATTATCCTTGACAAATGACCTTCCTATGTCTGTTGAATGCCTTCAGGTTTGGGAATTCCTCACCTCTTGAGGAAACTGCTTTTATCTTTGCATAGGTCCAGGTACAAGAGAGTTTTTCCTAGGATTCAAGTCTCCCCAGGTTCTTTATGGCTCCCACCCATTGCCACTCAATTCTGTATGCCAGGCTTTAAATTGCTAAATCCGCTTCCAGCTCCACGCTCCCCAAAGATCCTCATCCTGTCTAAATATACCCAACTTCTTTAGTCATTTTCCATATGACTTGTTCTCCATCCTTTAACCATAATGGCTGCTTTCTTCTAGATATGCTTCAGTGTGTCGCTGTCCCTTCATAGGACCACGTCCAGAACAAACACCAGAGCTGCACCATCACATCTTTTGTTCTACATACTTCTTCTAACATAACATCCCATCACAGTAGCATGTTTGGCAGCCACATCCCACTATTAAGTTGTATTGAGCTGTTAAATTTAGACAACTCTTAAATCCTTTCCATGTGCACAAACCACATTCTCTCTATCCTGTTATTTTATTGTTGGGGTAAAATTGTGGGGGCATTTGGATTTTTTTTCTATTGGGAGTGAGGGGTAGGTGCCTAAACAAAAGGGCTTCCCTGTTGAATTTCTCCTTAGTAAACCATGTCCATAGTTACTGCCTATCAAGATCTTTTTGGTACAGATTCCAGCATTCAGTATAATGGTGCTCCCTGCAACCTGCGTCAGCACGCCATCCTGCCATCAGAACCTTATTCGTAATAAGCATTTTTGATAATGCAACATGAAGGACAGGGGCCTGTGGTGAACTCTGGAGGTGTGCCTTTTGGTTAACATAAATCCATTCATCAGAAATAATTATTTGCCTACAGTCATTCTCACTGTGTGCCCAGCTCATATTCAGAATCATGTCATTAGAGGTTGGTAAATTCATATAGAAATTCAGGTTAACCACTTCGTCTTCACTAACTCATGCTGACTCCTTTGCTGGGGGCTTATAAATCATCTCTTTGAGGATTTGTTCTGAAAGATAAACCAGATCTGAAGCCCACCTACCTAGGGTTCACAGGATTCACCTCTGTTTTTAGAAAAAGACATTTACCGATCTTCAGGATTCCCTAATTCTCAAGATGCTTCATGATGATTGACAGGAGTTCTGTTTTATCCTCAAGTTCTTTTAGTGTCTGAGAAATGTACCTCATCCAGGTTATGAGACTTACACACAGCTTCAGTAGCCAGTGCTTACTTGTAGATTCCTCATCTACCTTATTTTTAAAAAACCAATGTTAGTGCCGCCTTTCTCTATCTGACAATTGTTCATCTGGAGAGAAAATAGGAATTAAAGAGGTTAGGGAGTTCTCCTTTCCTCCTGTTGTCTGTTAACATTGTGAGTGTCTAGGACTACCAGGCTCCTTTGACCTTGGGAACATTTCTGTGTCATACATAAAAATGCACCTTGTATGGCTCATCACATCAGCCCTGACCCAATTACACTGGTGGTTGTTCATAGCGTGTAGTCAAGAATGCTTGCACTCCACAGTCTGACCTGTTTCCAGCCTGACCTTAATACTTATTTTCATCTTTCACCCTTATGTCACTCCTTAGACCTGAGACTTACCACACTTTGAATTTGTTCTTTGGTCTACCAGGAGTAAATGCCTTGCATCAGCGAATGTGTGTTTTTCTCTTGGTGGATACTCTCTGCTCTGACATTCTCACCAGGTGTTTCAGTGATTCATTGCTTTGTATCAAACCAGGTAGCAGCTGTATCACCTCTTAGGTTACACATGGGCACTTCTGCCATACTGTGTTGGCCAACCAGTCACTGAGATTATCCCAGAGAGGGAAAAAAAAGGAGATCTGGACTCCACCTTTCAATGAGAGGAGAGTGAGAACATTTGCAGACAAGTTTTAAAGCCTCCACACATTAGCAGAGCCCAACAAACAGAGCCTAGGCTCCATGCAGTGAAGATATTTGTTACCTGTTTTCCCTTCTCCATAGTGGTGTAGGCTTCCTTTTACTAACTTAGCATTTTTCATATAACTCACTTACATTCTGAGCATTAGCACCTAATATTCTTACAGGCTTATATTGCTACTTTATCTTTAAATGTGATTACTTGTCTATTTTCTGTTTAAATTCATCAGAGAACATCTTCTGAGCCCATATTAGTTTCTTAGGAGCTCCTCCATTGCTTCCACCCCACTATATTGCCAAAATGAAACGTTAAAATATATCATTTCTTTTCTTAGCACCGCTTTAAATGGATTCTACCAATCCTTTTCTTATGCTTTCTGCACAACCCACTTTTACACACTAGGTATTTGCATCTTGTTAATGCTTGCCATCCCTTTCTTAGGCCGAAGACGGTATAATGGAGTGGTTAAAAGTCAGACAGACCTGAATTTTAATTCCTGCTCTCCCTTACCGTCTGTGTAATCTCGAGAACATTATTTTACATATTAGAACTTCAATTAATTTTATGTGATAATTGGAGACTATCAGGGGGTTAAATGACAGTGGTATGAAGTGAGAAAATATAAATACATAGTAGGCACTCATTAGATGGTAGCTCTTAACAATATTCATCTCTTACCTTTTTAATTGACAACTGCAATAGTCTCCTGCATTCTGTGCTTCAGTTCTGCCTAAAACATAGCAAATACCCTGGCAGGTGATTTTGTAATGTCATGTTTTCTTTGTGAGTTGTTGCAAATGTTTTTGCCTGGTTTTTGTTTGTTCGTTTGTGTTTTAGATGGAGTCTGGCTCTGTCACCAGGCTGGAGTGCAGTGGCGTGATCTCGGCTCACCACAACCTCCGACTCCTTGGTTCAAGCGATTCTCCTGCCTCAGCCTCCCGAGTAGCTAGAATTACAGGCATGTGCTACCACTCCCAGATGATTATTGTATTATTAGTAGACCTTTTAGTGAGGTCTACTAGGGTCAGATTAATCCACTCTTTCTCTTCTTTTGTAATCTTTCTAACCCCTAGCTCAGGCCTGAGCTAAAATGTCTAGAGGTGCATCCTAGATTATATAACTGCCCCCACATTCAACAATTGAGTGTCAGAGCCAAGACTGACTGTTGCCTCGAATTCTCTCTGCAAACAGCTCTAAGATACCTTCCTACAGGGAAGCTAATGTAGAGGAATGTTGCTTGTCTGGAGTGATTGCAGTGCTTGCAGGTGTATAATTAGTCACTAGTCAGTGTGTAAATACGCTGTAAATTGCTTTATTTGTTAATGTGAAAAGCGCTGCAGAAATACAAGGTATTATAGGAACCAAGGCTGAACATGGGAGATAAGGTATTGTGGGAGAAGAACAAGTGAGTGAGGCATCAGTGTGTGTCATGTATCCCTCTGCTGGGACGAAGCTTATAGGTTCTCCCTGCTTCGCTTTCTAAGAACACCGACTCCCCTGGGTGAATAATTTAAAGGACAAATTACCACTCTTCTGGGTACCAAAGCCAGCCATAAGCTGAAATTAAATTAAATCATAAAGCCCTACAAGAAACTGAGGGAAGAGTCAGAAATGTAAAACCAAGGGAATCCAGAGCTAAGGATGAAATATTAGAGTCAGTGCGATGTCCTTGCCTTCCTGTGCTGATGAAGTAAAAAACTGAAAACCACCCTGGTGCAGACTTAAAGGACCACCATCAAATATCCATTGTTAAGTACTTGGCAGTGGCTATTGCAATGATTTCAATTCCGATGGGGTATTGGAGGGAGGTAGGAGAGAGAACACTAGATCAACTTCAAGTCCTTGTACTTCAGCTAACTAGCTAGGTGACCTTGAGCCAGTTAGTACCCAATCTGGGCCTTTGTTTCCTTCATCTCTGGATTGAAATAAATGTAATCAGAGTTTGTGTTTCTATTTTTTTCCCATATCAGCTCAGTGATCATAGTGAGCTAATAAAAACACATATACAATTTGCCAATTAAAATATAGCAAGCTCATTATCTCTTCTCAGAGCACAAGCCCTATTACCGTAATGAAAAGTTCCCCTGTACTCCTTAGTAAGGGACCAAAAGATAGAACGGCAACTGTGGAAATGGAAGACCATAAAGTTTTGTTCTAAAATGGTGTCCTCACAGTTTCCTCCAGAGGAACATGAGTATATACCTGGTGGCTTAGAGGGGCGGGAATACCCTGTGTCCAGGAGAGGAGGCAAGCAGTACTTTGAATGCCCAAGACTGGCTTCTGAGAAAAAAACTTGGCATGCTTATACTGCAAATCTAATGATCTAGTCACTCTACATCAATGGAATGAGAGAGAATTATGAAATCGTTTCTTTATTTAATCTCTACAAAGCAAGAACTTTGGTAAACAGTTTAGCGGCTGATCTGCTGCCAATATGGAATGCGGGTTGGAAACCAAGTAAAAGTTGAAAGCGAAGCAGATGTTGTTTTCTAGGTGCTATATCACTCAAAGGCCTGAAACACATCCTAGGTCTGGCATATTAAGCTTGACTCTATCAACATCACAGCTAAGCCTGATCAACATTTACTACCATGACAGTATCACAAGAAGAGCAAACCAAAATTCTAAAATTAAGTGGTTCTTTCTCTTGCTAGAAAGCTGTGCTTGACTTCTTGGTGTACATGAATAAAGGCTGCAATAAAGGAAACATTTTAGAAATACTCACCTACCTGGTAGTCCACAGATCTTTAGATTTCATTGGCCAGCAAAATCTCAAAGGAAGAGAAAGAGAGAACAAGAGAGACCATCATATGGAGGACAAATTTGATACCATCACTTCAAAATGAAAACATCTGGCCACGCCTGTACTCCCAGCACTTTGGGAGGCTGAGGCAGGCAGATCACTTGAGGTCAGAGTTCAAGGCATACTGGCCAACATGGTAAAACCCCATCTTTACTAAAAATACAAAAATTACCTGGGCGTGGTGGCAGGTGCCTGTAATCCCAGCTACTTGGGAGACTGAGGCAGGAGAATCGCTTGAATCCAGGAGGCAGAGGTTGCACTGAGCCAAGATCACTCCACTGTCCTCCAGCCTGAGCAACAGAGAGATATCATCTGAAAAAAAAGAAGAAAACAACTATTATCTACTACCACTATCATTTATAAAAGGATGTTTTAACACTAAAATGAGGAAGGACACTGTCTCAGAATAAGGGGTAGCCCTTTAAATTGCTTTGATTTAGTTATTGGACATACTGACTACATTGCCCTTTAGTTTTCTTAGTAGTCATGGAGCAGTGAAAACTTTATCCTCAAGCATTATAGTTCATCTGTGTGCATTGGAAAGCCCTGCTCTTTGACAGATCCTCTTAAAACTAGAAAGCCTCCTTCTCCAAAAATTCCAGTCTTAAGTTCCTTCAGGGCCCAACTTTAAACCTCATTTTTACTTTGACGGTTTTCCTGGTTACCTAATGACCACAAAGATCTTTCTACTTTCTGAATTCCTGCAGCACCTGTAATTTTAATATATAATCTAGCATTTTATTTCATGGGAAAGGTTTTGAAATGTAGAATGTTTTGGAGATAACAGTTTAATTTTAAGTAAACATTTAAAAGCTTTATTTACCAACTGATAGAGCCGCAAGTTAGACATTTCTTAAAAATATTCTAATTTAGGAAAGAAAAAAAGTATAGAATTCTAGAACAGAGATGAATCTTCCATTATTCAAAATGCATCTGAAGTTGGCTGAGGTCTTTTATGGTTGACAGTATAGAATCCAATATATTTTGATTGGTAGACTAGACTTACACTAAGAAAGGATCATTAGACTTTAGATTTTAATGTTATCTCTTCTCTCCACCAAGATAAATAAGCATCGGAACAACTCTTCTCCTACTTCCTGTTTCAAATGGTCCTGTATGCTCATATAGCTAGAATAACAGAATCCTATGTAATAGAAATTGACCTTAGAGATTATCTAGTCTATATCCTTGTTTAACAGATGGAATATCTGTAGCCCAGGTATAGTGAAGTGACTTGCCCCAAATCCCAAATTGATCAGAATTAGAGTTGAGATTTCTAATCTCTATGCTTGCAGGTATTTTAAGTATACTAGTCTTGTATCCCCATATCTCTAGATATACAGTACATTGCACACCATGGTCCCTAAACAAGATTAAAAAGACTAATTTTCCCCATCCCCTAGGCTCTCCTTTTCACTCTTGGCTATTTCTTCTTTCCTTCCTTGGCACCTATTACCTCTGACCTCGACCCACTCCACCCTACTTCCAAACCCATTAAAATCTAGGTTCTCAGGAAAGGCTATGAGAAACTCATCTACACAGTTTAAATTCCTCATAATTTGTTCACGGAGTGATTGGCGTGTGCCACACATTTTTCTGGGTTGACTGAATGTGGGACTCCTCCCAGAGTACTTGCAATTTTACAAGGTAGGAAGAAATAAGCCGACAAATTGAATCTTCATTCAAGGCACAAGGGAGACTTCTTATTTCTTTGAAATTAGAAAAAATCAGCAATGATTTTACCTCTAAAATCAGCCAAATTCTTCAGAGTTGAAAGCCTGCCCTCCTTTTGTCCCTCCACTGTAATTACCACAAGTCTTAGATATTTAGAAATATTTACATCGGCCGGGCGCGGTGGCTCAAGCCTGTAATCCCAGCACTTTGGGAGGCCGAGACGGGCGGATCACGAGGTCAGGA
>NW_016826280.1:362643-397371 GCF_001698545.2 Rhinopithecus bieti
AAAAAAAAAAAAAAAAAAAAAAAAAAAAAAAAAGAAATATTTACAAATTCATATTGACAATGTAACAGACCCTTTTCATTTTCCTATTTGGGAACTGGTCTTTTCTCCCTTAACAAAAACCAAAGTGTTAACACTTAAATGCAGGTTTGATATATTTTAAACATTTTTAGATATTATTCTCAAAACCATGTAGACCCAGTCCTAGAAATAAGGGCTCCTATCTCTGGAACAAATTTACCACATGATCTTCTCCAAGTCTCTAACCTTGTCTGGCCACAAGTTTTCACATTTGTGAAACAGAAAATTGTTCTTAATGGAGACTGAGGTATTGGAGGGTTGGGACCACACCTTTTAATCTTCCGTATGTTACCGCATAGAGCCTCGTCTCGGGCTCTGCCCACGCAGATGCTCAGGAAATGCTTGCTAACTGAAGATTTTTATGATCACTGATAGAAAGACAGCATAAATGCAAAACACGATTTTTCCCTTGCCCCAAGTTACCCAGGAGCATCATTCTCATTCAGAGATGACCACATTTCAGAAAGTGGGTCTCATAAAACATACAATTTAATGAAGCCATCTGGGAAGATGATCATCATATAAATGCAAGATATTGATATTATCTGGCTACTTGGGGAAATACCATGTAAATGAAGGTGCAACCCAGCTCCATAATTCAAATCTAGTATTGATGTACAAGGTCTTTGGATAATGGACTTTGCAGATTGACATTTCTCACAAATCTGAGACCACTTTTCTCCCCTCCTTTGCAATTTTACTATATTTGCAGTAAGATTTTATTTTACTTTTTGGAAACATCTTTTTTTTTTCAACAGGAATCTATCAGTGTCAACTGGGAGTCTTGAAACAGAGATTTTACATCTGTCTTTATTGGTGTTTTTAAGCTTCTCTTTTTTTGAAGCAGGAAATGATGCAAATAACATAGGCATTTCTTTGCTGCTCCAATAATTATGTGGGATGTTGTTCAGTTATTCAGCTTCCCAATTGATTCAGCTGCTTTCTTTTCTTTTATATTCTAGCAAGAAGGTGTGCTCTACTTCTGATATTATCCGGAAGACTGTTCTAAATGAAGCCACCCAGTAATCTGTTCTCCTCTCTTAACAAATGTTGCCTCCTTTCTCTGAGAGACAATTGCTAAAACAATACCAAGGCCAGGCATGCCAGCAGTCACACAATGATAACATCCAGCAGGCTTTGGCACTGTATCTTTTATGTAGTCTGAGAAAGGGATGGAGAATTCCCTCCAGAATTAGGACTCTGTCTCAGTACCACCGCTGAAGAAATTACCATTGGCATTGAGGCAACAGCTGCTCCCACAGTGTAAACCAGAGTTCTTCTGTGGTCCTCACAGTCTCTTCAGGAAATAATGGGATCCAGTATTTGTGCTTGCCCCTCCTGAAACACTGAGCCTATTTCACCCTGGCTGTCCCCAACTGGCCCCTCACCACACACTCACCAAATAATATGTAAGTACAGTCCATCACTACACTCTTCCTAGAGGTTGGTGGAGCTCATGGACATTGTCAGAGCTTGTGCGTCATGGGTTTGCTCGCCCCAGGAGCCACACATGGTGTTCCTTTTCAGAATATGTATGGTAGGGGTTAGAAGTGCAGAGGCAGAGGGAGTGTTTCTCATGGTGTGTCTGGCTGAGACTGAGGTGGGTGGGATAGATAGGGAGCTGGCAATATATTCTTGACCTTTAATTCTTTTCATATTCGCTAAAGAAATTTCTTTTCCCACTGTTTATCTTCTTGCATCCCTAAATCACAGGCTAGAAGTAAGTGTGTCCAGAGCTGAGGGACAAGACACTTGCATGCTTTGTGTCCCAAGGGGGAGTTTGCATGCTCAGAAGCAGGGTAAGAAGAAATTCCTGGCCCTCTTTCTCCTTGGCCTCAGCCAGGCACTGTCACTGCTCATCCCTGATGGGAAAGGAATATTCAGAATTTCAGTCTAATAAGGCTGATGAGAGGTCTAGAGTCTTAGAAGTCACATTAGCAAGTACATTCAGTGAGTGCCATGGGCCCAGATACAGTGCTAGGTACAGAGCAGTGACATCACCAAGATGGTTGAGTAGGACATATTAGCCTTCCTCTCCTCACACACAAAACAAACACAGGTGACCATTGAACAATGCAGGGTTAAGGGCACCAGCCCCCCACATAGTTGAAAATCCCTGCATAACTTTTGATCTCTCAAAACTTAACTACTATTACAATAGCTTACTGTTGACCAGAAGCCTTACTTATAACATAAACAGTTGTTTAGCACATATTTTATATATGTATTATATATTTTATTCTTACAATAAAGTAAACTAGAGAAAAAAGATATTAATTGCAAAGAAGAGAAAATATATTTACTATTCATTAAGTGGAAGTGGATTATTATAAAGGACTTCATGCTCCTCATCTTACACTGGTGAGGCTGAGGAAGAGGAGGAAGAAAAGGGGTTGGTCTTACTGTGTCAGGAGTGTCAGAGGCAGAGGAAAATTTGCATATAAGTGGACTGGGATAGTTTGAACCTGTATCATTCCAGGGTCAACTGTGTAGAGAGCTCAAGGTCCTATTAAAAAATCTGCAGCAACGCAGTGGAGTAAACAATGGCAAATATGTACACAGTAAGGTGCTACACATGGGTTATGGTAAGGAAGGAAATCCAGTTTGTGCCTTCAAAGAGTTCTCAGCCTGGTAGGGGGCTCATAGCAGATTTTATGTGTATATATACATAAAAAATATATATACACATATATACATGTATATATACATAAAAAATATACACATATATACATGTATATATACACATATATATATACACATATATCTGTTAATATTCTCAACATTAATCTTAAGAGTCTCCAAAGGTTTTTTTTTATATTACAAAATATGAAACTAAAATTGCAAAGGTAGTGACAAAAATAGTCTACACACTCCTAGGGCTTGGAGCTCTAACATAGAAATAGCAAGTAGATAATCCCATCCAAATAGCTGACTGTATCATATCAGTGACTAAGATGTTGAGCAAAACAGATTTGCAGCAAATAAAAAACATATATACCAGGGAAAACCTTTCAGTTACTCATAAAACATTAGATAATTATGGGAACCAAACATTATTTATTTAATTATTTCTTGAGATGGAGTCTCGCTCTGTCACCCAAGCTGTTGTGCCACGGTGCGACCTCAGCTCACCGCAACCTCTGCCTCCCAGGTTCAAGTGATTCTTCTGCCTCAGCCTCCCGAGAAGCTGGGATTACAGGCATATGCCACCATGCCTGGCTAATTTTTGTATTTGTAGTAGAGACAGAATTTCACCATGTTGGTCAGGCTAGTCATGAACTCCTGACCTCAAGTGATCTGCCTGCCTCAGCCTCTCGAAGTGCTGGGATTACAGGCATGAGCCACCGCACCCGGCCCAAACATTTATTTTTAAAAGGTATCTTTATATAGAGAGATCAATCATTCAGATAACCACTTTTTTTAGCTGAGTTCTATTCAGAGCTAGGTTGCCACAGTAGAAAGGCAAAGAAATGTAAGACAATCTTTTCCTTGGGTCACAATATTAGTGAGAAGATGAAGTTTTGCCTGTGGAAAAGAAAAATTAACACTAAATTAACACTGTAAAATACTTTTAAAATCTTTTGCCTGATATCTAAAGATTCTATTGAGGAAAAAGATGTACAACCATAACCAAGAAGTTAAAAATTGGACTTAGGGGTTTTGTAGTTAATTGGGGACAGAGGGATATACATAGTGACAAAAGACACAGCTGATGAAGTGCTATTCTTATAAAGATAAAGCAAAATCCTTTCTAACCGTTTTTTTCACCAAGTGATTTTCTGTAAGCATCAAAAGTATTGATGATACTAAGAATGATATAGGGCTTCATAATTCATCATTACAATGTAGGGAAATGTTGAGTCAAAAATGGAGTTGTTTTAAAAAAAGGAATTAGAAATTTTTTAAAAATTTTCTCTTTATAGCAGAACATTCAGGCTGTATGGCAAAGAGTAGAGAGAAACACAGGTCACTCATAATTCTTCCACACAGAGATAATCATTAGCAGTTTGGTGTATGCTCTTCCAAACATTTTTCTATGTATGTATATACAAATATTAACATACACTTTTAAATATAAAATGGAACCACACAAGGCATACTGCTATTTAATGTATTTTTAACTAAATATAGCATTTTGCATATCAATAATACAGATTCAGGGCTGGGTACAGTGGCTCACACTTGTAATCCCAGCACTTTGGGAAGCCAAGGTGGGAGGATCACTTGAGGTCAGGAGTTTGAGACAATCCTGAGCAAAATTTAGCGAGACCCCCACTTCTACTAAGAATTTAAAAATTAGTCATGGTGGTGTGCATCTGTAGTCACAGCTACTTGGAGGCTGAGGAGTGAGGATCACTTAAGCCCTAGCATTTGAGGCCACAGTGAGCTATGATTGCACCACTTCACTCCGGCTTGAGTGACAGAGTAAGACCCAGTTTCTAAAGTTATAATAATGATAATAACGTATATTTAAATTGGTCTGAGCTGAAGAGTGTTCTCAAAACTCCATGTCCACCTAAAACTTCAGAATGTAATTGCTTCATAGATGAATAATGAGTACTGATGGTCTACGAGTTTTTTGATCATGTGCTCCATTAGTAAAACAAACAAAAAACACCATGCACCTTCAATAGGTATATTTATTTATAAATTATAAACATGTACTATTTCACTACATGCACATTATAAAACGATCTCAAAAATAGAAGTTTCAAAGAGATATGATAAAATTTTTTAAGTTTTGGCATTCTTTCCCCAGTCTAGTGGATCCCCTTGAATACCCCCCAACCTAGAGTTCACATAAACCTCTTTAAAGACCCCTGGTGCTACAGTATTCTCAATTACAAGATGTTATAGGAATGGAATGGGTTCAAGAATGTTCTGGTCATCCGAATGTGCGTGGAACCAACCAGCAAAATATTTCTGGAGGACGCAAAGATCTGTTTGGTACAGATTGCTTGTTGTTTCCCACTTGCTCATTTTTCAAGATTCTGTTCTACAGTTATCCCTGCATGAAACTTCTCCTGGCATTTCAGGTAGAACTGACAACTGCCTCTTTTGGACTGTCCTATCCCTATGCAGGTATCCACGTAACGTTTATAGCACTTGATTACATTTATTGGTTCCGGTGTCTCTCTCCCCATCTGGATTATCAGCTTCTCCAAGGCAGGGATCATGTCGTATCCCTCATTAATTTGCCAGTGCTTGTTATCTAGTAGGTCCTTAATAAATAGTAGGTGAATGAGTCGACAGAACTAGAGAACAATGCAGTGCATAAAAATTAGGATGTCCTGAAAGCATACAGAAGAAGAAAAAGAAAATGCTATGAGACACTACCTAGAGCCTCTTCGACATACGATTATGTTGAATTAGATTATAATGTCTGACTTGTTTGCAGCAAATTTCACAGAATCTCCCAGTGAATTCTCCAGATGCTTCAATGAAATTCGTGGTTGCTTCGCTCCTCTGCACACCTCTTTCTCCGCTCTACAGATGAGGGGAGTTAGCCCTGAATTGGGATGTTTATGTACTTGCTAATCATACATTTGTTTTCTCTCTAAGCTTAGTCCTGCCTGCCAAGAATAGCTCAAGATGACAATCATGTTCATGTTTTCAGTCAAACAAAGGCTCCAGACAGATACGAAAAAAGGAAACAAAGCCAGAAGTTTAACATCAGCAAGAAGGAAAAAAGAAGAAAATAAGTTTAAATACTCTGCTCCCCTTTTTTTGCTCTCATATGTCAGCATTTTAGTACTCCTGTTCACCCACACTTGCTTGGCACACTGGGGATGAGGAGTGGGTAGACTTTTTAAGTAACTACAACAAATAAGAAGGCTCAATTCTACCCTTTGCTTATATCCCTCAAGAGTCACTGGAGTTTTTAAATCTCTCTCATTCCCGCACCTCTGTGTGTGCCCCTGTGCATGTGTGTCTTTCATGTTAACTTGAAGCCATGACTAGTAACTGTTACCAATATTTACTTCCACATCTGCTTCCCTAAATTGTTGTTTTCCAAAATAAGTTATATGAGATGTTCATAGATGCTCCATGGAAAAGGGTTCTGTGGTCAAATGTTGGGAAAAGTTATAGTTGTACAAGTTAAAAGGATGTCTTTGCAAAAGGATTTCTCATGCCCTTTAATTTACCAGTGTACTTTGTCAGTCTTCAAGAGGAAGCATGTTTTGCACCAAAGAACCCTCTTTCCTGGAATCATCTGGGCAAACTAGTATTCTGTTGATATACTTTAAGAAATGCTGCCAATTTGACTTAAGGGTTTGGCTTAAACTGGGAGCTCCTGTCATCAGAGACACAGACATTCAGAATTACCTCGATAACTTGGATTGACGACCAGGCTCTTGACAATATGGAGAAAACATCACAAAGAAACACTCCCAAATACCCATAAAACTCTAAAGTCATCCCTCCTGTGGGCTGGCATCTCTGTATTCTGGAGCCGGAAATGCCAATGCTGCAGGAGGAGATAGACTAGAAAAACAGCCAGGTGGAAAGGCAAAAGGACCTAACCAGGGCACCATGGTTTTAGGAAAATACAGCTCAGGACCTGACTTATGCGTATAATTTCTGGGCAGTTGTCTGACAGAAGTGGAATGCCCTTCCTTCTTGGGTGGCTTTCATGGAGAGACCGACTTTTTCCATTTTTACTCCCACTAATCACTACGTGGAGCCTTCCTAGAACATGTAGCTTTTGATTACACCGTGCTCCCAACAACAATGTCTCCTCTGTATGCTAATTCCTACATAGTCTTCAATCCCCTGCTACTGCATGAGGACTTCCCTTTCCACCCACTGTAACATTTCCTCATTTTTCTGAATATTCATAATATTTAACATGGATAGTAGAGGTCAGGAAATGTGGTCCTCTGGCCAAATTCAGCCTACCACCTATTTTTATAAATACCATTTTACTGGAACACAGTCATGCCCATTCATGTACATACTATCTACAGCAGCTTTCTTGTGATAGTGGCAGAATTGAGTAGCTAGGACAGAACATATAACATGCAAGCAAACATATTTACTATCTGTCATTTACAAAGAAAGCTTGCTGAACTCTGGTCTGTACCATTTCTCTAATAATCACATACAGCCTTGCTTCGTGTTGACACTTATACTTCAATGTTTCCACAGGTCTTCTCAATGAGTTTCAAGCCTACTAAGAGCAGGGCTATGATTTATACTTTTTGAATCCTTTGTAGCACCTAGCACAGAATAGTTATCAATAAGCTAGCTAATTGAATTTGTTAAAGCACAATTAACCCAAAATTCCCTGTAAGAGAATGCTTTTTCCTGGTGTCAACAAGGAGAAAGTAAAATACGTCATGTTGTTTTCATACCACTTCAGTCTAGTGGTTTGAGATAGGAAGTGGACACAGGCTGTTTACATTGGTTAGCTCCAAATTTTCTCTGAAAGTAAGATAAACCTCAAAAGGGTGGCAACTTACAACCACACATCACTTAACCATAGGGATATGTTCTGAGAAACGCATCATTAGGCAATTTCATCATTGTGTGACCATCATAGAGTGTACATACACAAACCTAGATGGTACAGCCTCCTACACACCTAGACTGTATGGGAGAGCCTATTGCTTCTAGGTTGTAAACCTGTATAGCATGTTACTATACTGAATACTGTAAGCAAGCAACTGCAGCACAATGGTAACTATTTGTGTACCTTAGCATATCTAACATAGAAAAGGTACAGCAAGAATACAGTACAAAAGATTAAAAATGGCATGCCTCTGTAGGGCACGTACCATGAATGGAGCTTGCAGGACTGGGAGTTGCTATGGGTGAGTAAGAGTCAGTGGTGAGTGGATGAGAACGCCTATGGCATTACCGTACATACTGTAGACTTCATAAACACTGTACACTGAAGCTTCATTAAATTTATGTTTTAATTCCTTGATAGTATGTTAACTTTAGTTTACTGTAACTTTTTGACTTTCTGAACTTCTTTTTAAGCTTTTTGACTCTTTTGTAATAACACTTAGCTTTAAAGAGTATAGATGTACAAAATTTATATATCCTTATTCTATAAGCTTTTTTCTATGCTTAAATATTTTTTAACTTTTTAAATTTGTTTAGATCTAAGACACAAACACACACACCAACCTAGGCTTACACAAGGTCAAGGTCCTAAATATCACTGTCTTCCACCTCCACATCTTGTCCCACTAGAAGGTCTTTAGGGACAGTAACATGCATGGAGCTGTCATCTCCCAGGATAACAATGCCTTCTTCTGGAATAACCTACTGAGGCTGTTTTACAGTTAACTTTTAAAAATGTAAGTTGAGGCCGGGCGCGGTGGCTCAAGCCTGTAATCCCAGCACTTTGGGAGGCCGAGACGGGCGGATCACGAGGTCAGGAGATCGAGACCATCCTGGCTAACACAGTGAAACCCCGTCTCTACTAAAAAATACAAAAAACTAGCCGGGTGAGGTGGCGGGCGCCTGTAGTCCCAGCTACTCGGGAGGCTGAGGCAGGAGAATGGTGGGAACCCGGGAGGCGGAGCTTGCAGTGAGCTGAGATCCGGCCACTGCACTCCAGCCTGGGCGACAGAGCGAGACTCTGTCTCAAAAAAAAAAATAAAATAAAATAAAATATAAGTTGAAGAGTAGACTCTAAAATGATGATAAAAATACAGTAAAGCTGTAACATGTTCATTTATTATCGTTATGAAATATGTATGGAACATAATTGTATGTTATTGTATGTGCTATACTTGTATACAACTGGAAGTGCAGTAGGTTTGTTTATGCCAGGATCAACACAAATATGTGAGTAATGCATTGTGCCACAACATTAAGTCTGTGGCACCACTAAGCCATAGGAATTTTTCACCTCCATTATGTTACGGGGCTACCATTGTATGTACGTCCCATCATTGACCAAAATGTTGTTATGCGACACATGACTGTATTTCTCAGTGGTAGCTGGGGAAACATTATCTTTTTTTACACAAGTTATATGACCTTAGCACTCTTTCCATAAACTATACAGTACACTGATTCCAACTGCCCCAAAGCATTTACAACCCCCTCTCTCACCACACACAAGACTGAAGCTCTCCATGTGTACTAGCAGACAGAATGTGGGCTGGCAAAAATTGATCAATACAGTTTTCTGATGGCCATTACGCCAATCTTCCTAGTGGCCACTTGGAATCCCGGTCCAACTCCGTGCATCTGGGTGGAACGAGTAGCCTGGCTGAGACCTGTCATCCCAGGCAGGACTGCTCTCCAACTGCCTGTCATCTTAATGCTGGTGGATGCTTACATAAATAAACCTCTAATGGATCAGACTGGAAGGGACAAGAAGCTCTTTGCAAGGCCATATTATCTATTCTTAAGGCCTCTCCCATGAACATTTGTCAGGGCAAATGAAAATCCTAAGCTAAAAGTGCCGAAAGAAGTCTCTTTTCAAAAAGTCAACCAGGAAATCCCCCTCTTTATTAGTGGCTTTTATATGCTCAGATGGGGTTAAATCCACCACTGAAAATGTGTATTTAGTTTGTTCAGTGCCAAGGAGCAGGACTGAAAGTTGTGTGTGTGGTTGACACATGCATATGTGCATTTTCATGGCTCCGAGCAGTTGTATGTGCTGGGCTGGATTATTAATTAGTGTAAAGCCACCTAAAATTTGTTCTATCCACAAATACAATTGCCTCAAAAAAGGAAAGACAAGACTCTCACAGCTGTCCTGCAGCAGGTCACCAGCTCCATCACTTCTGTCAGAGGGACTCATCTTCGTTTCTGAACTAATGGGAGCATTCGCTTGGGGTTAGATGTGATGTGATCCTATCCTGGCCTGGCCCCTGTTCGTGGCCCAAGCAAAAAGATTATGATTTTATTTTCTCTTGTGAAATTGCAGAAATAGATATATGTAGATCTCTAGAAAGTAGCCTTTTATAGTACTAACAATTTTCTCTAGTTACAATTTTCATGGTGTCTACCGGTTGAGAGATGATAGGACTTATTCATGGAATTTACACTCTGGTGGTTTGATAAATATATAACATGTTGAAAAGGAGTTTTGTGGAAAAGTAAACGTTATTCATCAGGGTTTCTCTTATATTTGCTTTCAGCTGAGAATATTGTAAGTTGTTTGTTTGATTTTTATTTATTTTTTCATTTGTTTGGCTTTCTAGATCCTTTACCTAATCTAATCCAAATAAAAACAGCACTTAACAACTTTAAATATGGCATAGGGGGAAATGTGTATATCCTTTCTTTATATTATCTTTTGTTCACATACTGAGGGCTGTGGAAGGCAAAATGTGGTGAGGTGCTATTTTATAGCATGGTTAATGCTTATCAGTAATTTTTTCCCTCTGACCTTCTGCCTCAGACAATTAATTTTCTTGAACTGCTCACACACTGGCAGAACATGGAGGGGGTATAATGTTAGTACTAGTGAATATAATCTTGGAAGAAAAGCTGTGCAATTATTCAAAGACCTAATCTTATCTCTTGTTTCATTTTTATATCACAAGTCTACATTTAAAAGTATTAGATATCCTGTTCTGCTGTCCCACATCTTCAAACCTCAGTAAATAAATGCTGCTAAGTGCCACCAGGAGTGAAAGAGCTTGTAATGAGAAGTGTGAGGAGATATGTGCTCCATTCATCATTCTGTTCAGGCCAATATTGAGGCTCTTGTTATCAGCAGGATTCGTGGCGATGTCATCACGGCTGGCATAAATCTTCTGTCAGTGTGGGTCGGACTGATGCCCTATTAAAACCCTGCTTTCACCTAATCACAGAATGACCTTTCGATGTCTTTAATTAACCTCTGACCTGAACCATGCCAATGTCTTTTTGGTAGGTAAATCTATGGCATGACATTTGCTTATGACACTACATTTGTCTTGCTTTAATCATCATACCTTTCAGATTATGGCTTGAATGAAATACAGTTGGGATCCCTCTTAATAGTTGGATTAATTTTTAAAAGGTTAGAACATAATATTTTCCTCTGAGCTCCCACTGATATCTTTGCAGACATTTGCCCCTAGGGAGTTAGGGTTTTCCATTAAAGTAAATTCAGGTGAGCCCTTCAATTTCACCAATAACAAAATCTTTTCTACCCAAGTTATTATTTTTTTTTAATGACCTGGCAGTGGGAAGCATTCTAGGTCCTATGGATGACCAGAAGACAAACGTTTTAAAATGTAATGTAGCCTCACTTGTCCGAGACAGTAGAATGCAGCAGTGGCATGGAAATAAAAGAAATAGAAATAGAGAGGAGGGGAAGGGAGAGAGAAAGAGGAGACTTTTATTTCACTTGGGGAATGTGCTTTTCTACTCTGGAATATGTGTGCCTCAGGTCCTGAGAGTTCTTTGGATAATGAAATATCATTCATGTCTCATTCTTCCACGAAGAGGAACCTTGTTTGTAAACTCCGATCTGAATTAGTAAATATTACAAATGTAAAATATTTATAATGAAAAATACTTCTCCTGCATGCAAACGTAGTTATAAATTGATTGAAATGGCTACTAATTCACTCAAATTGAGTAGGTTGTTCAAAATAGCAAGTTGTGATTGGCCTATAAATCATAACATATGAGTAAAATAAAAGTTTTGAGCTACCTAAGATTTATCCAATTTTATACTCAATCAGAAGCCCCATGAAGAGCTTAGACTAGATAATCTCTCAGGTCTTTTTCAGTTGTAAAAGTCTATGATTCAGTGTCTCAATATTACAAATTCTGGGTTTATTGAGTCTGAATTCAGAAAGTTTTCTTGTCTTGAAAATATAATTGAAAAGTTATACTGTAAAGACTTCAAGAGCTGGGAAGTTTTCAAGCATCTCACCTGACTTTGCCCTGTTCCCTGCCTCTTTCTCCTACTTTAGCTTTTGGTGACTCACCTGTAAAATGAGGATAATAATACCTACCACTAGAATCGCTGTGAAGATTATAGAAAACATATATTCCACACCTTAAACAGTGTCTGGTGTGTCATAATGCCCAGTCCATTGAGGATGCTGGTGCATCTATTAGTATCTGTTGCACTTGCCGACAGAGTACCTTTTAGGCCTAACTTAATCTCTTTTCTTCTAAAATTATACAATGTAATGGTTAATAACTTTGGAGTCACTCCTGGGTTCAAATAACTGCTATATCACACCAATTTATGGGCTGTATGATAATGAGCAATTTAGTTAAGCTTCCAATGTCACGATTTCTCATCTACAAAATGGGAAAATAATTGTGCCTAATTAATAGACCTATTAAATAAGATAATGCATGAAAAATACCATGTCTGATTTTGCTCAAGAGCTTATCCCCATTGCCTAGTATAGTATCTTGCATAGGGCAAGCACTCAACAAATATTAATGAAGATTTAACTGTTTTACATAATTATTGTATTATTTAGTTGTATATTAGTATTACATAGCTATTATCATCATCATCATTATCATCATCATCAATAAACTTGTACTATTTATATCTCACATCTTCCTTGGTGTAGAAGTGGTAGTCACATATTTAGAGAAAAGTCGATTTTGACATTAGATATACATGGACCCAAAGAGGGGAACTACAATAGACACAGGGGTTTACTTAAGGGCGAAGAGTGGGAGGAGGAAGAGGATGGAAAAACAGCCTATAAGGTACTATGTTCACTAGCTGGGTGATGAAATCATTTGTAGACCAAACCCCAGTGGCATGCAGTTTACTTATGTAACAAGCCTGCACCATATAGCCCCCAAACCTAAAATAAAAGTTGGAAGAAAAAAAAAAAGTGGGTTTTGGTTAGGTCCTCGGCTGAAGTAGGAAAGTAATGTTTGCTAATGATATCATCTATTCTCTTTTTTTTTTTTTTTTTTTTTTAATTTTTTTGAGACGGAGTCGCGCTCTGTCGCCCGGGCTGGAGTGCAGTGGCCGGATCTCAGCTCACTGCAAGCTCCGCCTCCCGGGTTTACGCCATTCTCCTGTCTCAGCCTCCCGAGTAGCTGGGACTACAGGCGCCCGCCACCTCGCCCGGCTAGTTTTTTGTATTTTTTAGTAGAGACGGGGTTTCACCGTGTTAGCCAGGATGGTCTCGAACTCCTGACCTCGTGATCCGCCCGTCTCGGCCTCCCAAAGTGCTGGGATTACAGGCTTGAGCCACCGGATATCATCTATTCTGTTTAAATATTCATTTATTTAGGAAGCCTTGACTGAACCAGGCTCGGGGGATGTGCCAGGCTCTGGGGATACTATGAAAGCTAAAAGATACACAATCCCAGCTGTCATGGAGCAAAGAGTTTATGAGAGAGAGACTAATGCTAATCAAAGAAGGACACTAATAAATGAACCATTGTATAGCTTTGCCAAGGACCATGAAGGAGAGAGACATAGCTCTATGAAGGGGCTTTGATGTAGGGAGGTGAGTTGAAGTCTGAAGCAAAGGATGGAAAGGCCTGATCACATGGGGGCTTGTATGACACGTTTTGAAATTTATTTAATGGGAAGTAGGAGATTGTATCATGATAAAGTGTGTGTTTCCAAAAGCTTACCTTGATTACAATATGGAAGGTGAATCAGAACAAGACAAGGAGATACAGGGAGATGTTAATGTCAGTGATTTTGTACTATATAAAATCCCAAGGAGGTGGTCTCCATGGCAATTCTGTCTTTGAATCTCAGCAGAAAATTAGGTTGATGCCTTGTTCATAGGCACCAAAAAGGTAAAGGGGAAGAGACCACTCCCCATGCCCAAATATACAAACTTTTCTTTTCACAATTAGTGTCAATATTGAGGGCAAGAGATACCACATAGGTCTCTGAATTTATTATTCTTCTCTGTCACTTTTGCTGTGTCCACAAGAGAATAAAGCTATCCATATTTCCTGTTTTATATTATGGGCAGTCACATGCCCTCTAATTGGAGGATTGCGTGCCAAGCCAATGGCCTAGCCTCGTAAAACCTCACTGGCTATTATACTGATGGGGCCAGACTATGAGGCAGAGTTGTGAAACTTACCTTTAAACCTTAGGTCCAAAAAGGACAGAAAAAAATAAATCATTTCTAGCTAGAGAGCTCTCATGGCAACCAACCTCTTAAAGGAATAAGGCAATGAGTTTATTCATATTTCATCCTACAAATATTTATTCAACTCTTATTCTGTGCCAGCCACCTCTTGCTATATCATGACATCTACTATATCCATGTGACTTAAGGGGGAGGACTACCACTTATGAACTTACTGTATACTTTATATAGGTTATCTGATTTGTTCATCAAGACAACTCCACAAAATAGAAATTATGACTTCCACTTTAGGAAAGTTAGGATTTAAACCTAGATCTATTGACCACAAACCCCTTCCCCTTCCATTACACCATGCTGTTTACCAGAAAGGAGTCCCTTTTCAGAGATAACTCCCCAAGGAGGCCAGAAACTCTGCCATTAGTGAGTTTGCTTTGTGCCAAGATTCCTCCTGTCTCCAGCACCCTCTTTTTAAAACCACAGCAGGATTTCTGAACCTCAGCACTACTGGCATTTAGGACTGGATAATGTTTTGTTGCGGGGCCATCCTGTACCTTATTGGATATTTAACAATAACACTGACCTTTACCCACTAGATGTCAGTAGCACCCCAGTTGTGATGACTGAAAATGTTTCTGGACATTGCCAGATCTCCCTGGGGGAAGACAAAGCAGAGGAGAAGAAGGTAGTGTGAACGGCCAAGAAAGCAGAGTTGCAAGAAAGAAATGATTGGCAAAGTCAGCTGTTGCTGAGAAATTGTGTAAGATACAGACAGGAACAAAATGATATTTGAGTTTAGTGATGAAGAGATCCTTGGTGACCCTCAAGGAGGGCAGTGTCAGAGGGCTGGTGGGGGCAGGAGCCTGAGGGTGGGGCACATGTGGAAAGCGTGGGAGTAGGGACAGTGCGGAGTGACTCTCCTTTCAGTAAGCTTGAGAATACTACAGAAGTGAGGCTGCGCCAGCTCTGGGCCCAGGACTCAAGCTTCTCATTTCTGAATCTTGGAATACTCTCTGGGATCCTGAGCAGCCATATAAGACGTTCAACCAGCCTGAGACCACCATACATTGATCACAGTCTCAAATGAACCCAGCATTTCACCTGTGCCTGCCAGGCAGCAGACATGCAGCTGAAGCTGTCTTGGAGCCTCTAGACCAGCCCATCCACCTGCTGAATACCAGTGAGTGACCTACGTCAAAGCTACCAGAAGTGGAATTGCCAGCTGAGTCTTGCCTAAATTTCTGAGCCACACAATCATGAGATACTATAAAGTGGTAAGTTGTATAGCAGTGTGTTACCCAGCAGTATGGACCTGGAACAGCCTATAGCACTAGTCCTGGTTTCCCTCTCCCAGTCAATACAAAGACAGGGATGACTTCTGCTCTGAGAGTAGCTCCTAAGCATGTGTTTTGTGTCATGGTGATTGTCAAGCCCTCAGACTCTGGAGTCATACAGACCCAGGGTCAATTCTTAACTTCTCTACTTCATGGCTTTGTAAAATAGGGATTTTTACAGGTTCAATTCATAGAAATGTTGAGAAAGATTGAGTGAGATGCATTTATGTAAAGCACTTATTCAGTGCCTGCCACAATAAATGCTTGCAAAACGTTAGCTTTCATTTAAACCATGAGTTTTTCTCTCAGTGGACGGCAAATCATCACATTCTGTGTAAAATGAGTCTGACTTCACAAAAGTTTACGCTAACTTCATCTCTCCCCACTAGAGGGACTAATGAGGCCTTCTCCTCTCACCTGCTTCTTCACAACCACAAGTCCATTCCTCTTGTTCCTTCTGTGGTTTCCAACCTCCGGTTCTGACTATTCGACCTACAAACCTTTAACCACACACACACACACACACACACACACACACACACACACACAACAAGAGAATGCCTCTAAACCACAAGTTCTCCTGTGGGAAATGTGTATATTAAAGGATTGACTTCTGAATGCCCTCTTAGCAACCACAAGCATTTCGATTCTAGTCTGCCTGACTTGTGAATCACTCCTGTTTGAAATAACTAGAAAAATAAAGAAATTAGGCATTGGGAGCAGAAATAAAGACTAAAGTATAAGGCAAAGGAGGAGTAGATATTTTGCAATGAAGCATGAGACACTCTGAAGGAAGTTGAAAAAAGAACAAGATGCCTGCCTGATTCTTCCAGGAAGCAAAGGGCTAAGCTGTGTATTAATAGGGCCA
Organism: Rhinopithecus bieti; assembly: GCF_001698545.2. Classification (NCBI taxonomy): domain Eukaryota; kingdom Metazoa; phylum Chordata; class Mammalia; order Primates; family Cercopithecidae; genus Rhinopithecus; species Rhinopithecus bieti. The sequence goes on from NW_016826280.1 coordinate 378,930, forward strand.
CAGGCAGAGCTGAAGCTATAATCCTGGCTCCTAGACAGATATTTCAAATACAACAAATTAGCCATGAAAGCAGCCCAAGGCCTTTCCCAACTCACACGCCTTAACTAGTCTGTGTTTCTAGACCACAGGGGACCCAGGGTATTGGTTGTGGGAGTTAATACTTCTGAGTTCAAACACAAACAAACACTGAACATTTAGGAGGAGGAAAGAGACAGAGAGAAAATGCCTCCTTCTATCCCTATTATCTGAAAAAAGTTTGTAAACATTACACTGATCTTCTCTGGGAGAGAATTCCTGCTCAGTTGCTAATAGGCAATGGGTATTGAGATAAAAATAATTATACGGCACCCATCATAACTGAGTGGGTGAAATGTCACCAGAAATTTATTTAGCATGCTCTCTTTATGGTTTTATGTTCAGAAACAAAAATATAAGATGAGTAGCAACCTCTGAGCCTTAACTCCAATTTTCACATTGTCAGAAGTTCCTTATCTTCCATGGGCTTTTCAATAAGAGGGCTAAGGATAAATACTGGTGTGTGTGGATGTGGCAGTGAAGAAGATGGTGATACTCAGAAGGGATGAGCTTAACAGAGTGGTAGCTGTTAGCCAGGCACTCTGCTAGGGTCCTTTTAATGCTATGGGAAAGGGAGAACTTTGTAGAAACAAATTGATTTGATGCCTCTTGAGTCAAAGAGCTTAAGATGTGTCTGCCTTGCTGAGAACTATTCCCTGTGACCACAAGGCACAGAGCCATGGACCAACTGTGCTTCATGTCTGTAGAGGTTCCTTTGAGCATTAAAATGACTCCCCATTCAGTCCCATTTAGACCTCCTTCCCCACAGTCAGGGCTTTTCTTGGCAAGGGTTGAGCATGAGTGGGGAATGGGAAAGAGAGGAGCCACATCTCACATTCATAAAGGGCTTGAATTTAGACTTTTGACATTTAAATCCAAATGCAGTTATATGATCACTAGAATTTTGGAGTATCAAAATATTAATTTATTAAATGTAAACATTTAAAATCTTACCACACATTTGCACCCCTGTTTTGGCCTCTCTTCTATTTTTAATGTATCTGGACCCTCGAAAATGAAAGTGGCCTGGGTTCTTTCCATCTCTGGGAAACACTGCCTAACCCAGCAATCATCTACAGCACTTTCCCCAAAATATTGAAACTCCTGACACAAAAGGAGTTAGATGAGAAGCCGAAAATGGGAATAAGTGAATATGCAGTGGGTCTGTGCAGGTCCGGAGGAAAATACTAAAATCTATTCCATTAAGCCCCACTAGAAGGTACATCCCTTGAGAGCTAGGGCTCCATCTTTCATCTCCATAGGTCGAATTTATCATGCAGTCCTAGAACACAGTAGGAGCTCAATGCATGTGTGTCAAACGGGTGAATGAATGAATGAATTAACAACACTAGCCTGGACAGATGATTCTTTATGCAATATATGATACTGTCAAATTCAACTGCCTGCAAGGGAATCATTTGTCTATGGAGTAGGCAAATTTTCAATATGAAGCTGACTTCAAACCATTGCTCAGACCAAGTGCCCAACTAAAGGAACATAAATGATTCTTAATATCCGACAAGGAAAGCATAAGTGGGAGCAGGGATCTGCAGCTGGAAAAAGCAAAGCATATTCCAAAACCAAAGAGAAATTCCTTTTGGATTGTCAATTATTTGGGATTACCTGGGCCTGGGTCACAGACCATTGGTGTGGATAATCAAGAATTGACTGCACATGTGAATGTCAAGCCTGCTTGGACTCGGGTATTCCCCAGTGACCTGATCACAGCCTCCACTACTCCCCATCTCACAGAGCCCAGGGTAGGAATTGGAGGCATAAACCCACAACAAGACTGCAGGGCAGAAGCCTTCCAATACCTTCGAAGATTAGAGTTTCCTGCATAGCTGCAGGAACGAACTAGGGTTTGTCATGAACTTGGCAACCAGAAGAAAGGTTAGCACAAATGGGGGGGTCATAAAAAAGAGAATCAGGAGTTGTCTGTGCCAGTTGCATTTCCCTTGTTACTACGAGTTGTCTGTGCCAGTTGCATTTCCCTTGTTCCTACAACCTCAGAATTGTCTGTCTTAATACATTACGTATATTAAAAGTAGGGACCACTATGAACAAAGTTGAAGAGTAGGAATTCCTGTTGTGGGCACTGCTGCCCTTGTCTTCACCTCTCTGTCCCCATCACTTGGCCTCCACCCTTGGCCCATGATTTGCTCCAGGCCTTCCCTGGACAGCATTTTCTGAAGATTATCCACATTCTCAGCCTCTCGTCTTGCTCCGTAACCAATTTCGTGTTCCACACTCTGTTCTGACACAGGCCTGCCCTCAGCTCTCAAAGGTCAAATCTAGGATAATTTGACAAATTAATCTGGTCTTTCAGATTAATGTGTTAATGGGTATTCTTTCTCACAAGAATTTTCAAAAGCATTGCCCTATTTGTGTCAACCCCCCTAATGGAGTGGCTCGGAAGGAAGCCATCACAGGGCCGGGTCAGGTGTGGCCAGCCAGAGGGAGAATACTTTGGGGTCTGTGATCTGAGGCTCTCAAGACACTGTTGGCTTCCTATGACGGGATCTGTCTGGGAAAAGTGTATGAGAATAGGAATTTTCTGCACTGAGGGACAAATCTAGATTGTCACTTGATAGATTTTCACCCCGGTGGGCTCCTGGGGAGCATTTTATAGATTATTCTAGTTTTCTGAGGGTATGTAAGCAAACACAAAGGGAGTCAATTTGAGAAAATATAAATACAGACAAAGAAATCCACCAGAAATGGGAGATTCTGCAGCCCATTCTAGTGAAGGAGGGCAGAGAATGCACATAAACTGAAATTCTGCCCCACAGTTGAGCTTTCTAAAGGAGTCCTTAGCCTCACCAGAAATAGTGGGATAATTTATAGGTTAACATTTCCTTTTAATGTGGATAGCATTTTCCTCATTTATAGTTAATTAGGTTAAGCATGCATGGGGAGCAAGGGAAAAAGGCTTTTAGTGATGCTCTAAATGATTAGTAATTTGAATAAAGTAAAGAACCTCTAGAAGACGGAGCACTGGCACGCATTAAACAGGCTTCTCTTCTAAGTGCTGGAGTCGGCCCACTAATTTTGAAGATACTGTGGCAATTAAAGCACTAAAGATAAAAAGACACAGAATGTGCTAAATATTTAGAACAGGTTTTAAGCCAAATGTATGTGTGATATTAAGTGATATCAAAACAAATGGCTGAAGATTGCAGATGTTGTATATTTGGCATCCTGGGAACCCCAGTGTTGAGCTTTGCTCCTGAATCACACCAACCTGCTAGGGCCCAGCGATAAACTAGTGATAATGGACAAGAGACATCATGTTTTGAGCTCGGGTCTCACTTCTCTGGCCAACGTCTCACTTGGCACTTCTCCTTTATCAGCCTCCTGGTGAGGGATACTGGGAGATTTTGAGTAGAAAGAGCATAGGCTTTGGGCTTTGGAGCCAAGCAAACTGAAATTTGGATCTCTGCTTCCATTTACTGGCCATGTGAGCTTCAGCAAATAGCTTAGCAGACTGAGACCTCAGTTCATTCCCCTTTAAAGTGACTGAACTAGCACAGAGCCCACCCCCAGTGTCAGCATGAGGTTGCAATAAGGACAAACAGGGCCTGGCACATAGTTGTCAAGGAACAAGTTTCAGTTCCCTTCCTTCTAACGATCAAACCGGAAACGTGGATTTTCAAGATCTGCTTGCCCTGTGCACACTCGCTAAAAGTAATCAATAAAAAGATGCTTTCTACCTATCTCTTGCACGCATGTGTGCATGTGCGTGCACACACACACACACACACCCTTGCTCACCACCTTGACTGCCTTTAACCTTTGCCCACTTTCCCCATTTTCCCCGGAAAGGATGCTTCCATGACAGCGAGGTCTAGAGAAGACAGCACTGTTTAAAAACAGTGTGTAGATCCCAGTGAGGAGGGGTCATTGCCTTCCAGCTACCCCACCCCCTCCAGGCAGCTGGCCTGATGAGGAGCAGGTGATTTCTTTTTTCCATTGTTTTAATTTAATTCTAATTGAATGTAAGGCTGGAGATGTCTTCAATGGGCTCTTTTTTTCTGGTTAAATTTCCTTGGGGAGTGTACCCTAAGACCTCTCTCTTTGTGATAACTTATTCTGGCCAGCAGAGCCACAGTCTATTTATTACATCTCCCGACCACCCCCCTCCACAACCCTAGCAGGAGGGGCCCCTCTGCAGTTGCTGATGACTAGAGAATTACTCAAGTGTGAACTGTTTCACTGTCTGTCACTTTGCTCATTAGGCAAGTGAGAAAATGTATCTATGGCTGTGTCTCAGGGTCCTCATTAGCTTAGAGGCACATTTTTACTTCCCTTATTTGTTTTTAAGATGAATGCATAAGAAACAGTATTCAGTTTGTGTTCCTCAGTATAATTTTAAGAAGCAAAAGCCTGGATAATCTTATTATCTTCCCAATAATTGTGTTGTTCAGAGGTAGGGAAAGGGTAATTGCCTCTACTGCATTTCCAGCCAGGGTGGAGGGGTGTAACTGTTTCAGCTGTAGTAAGGATTCAAGTCCTCTGCACTGGGGGAAGATCGTGGTGTTTTCAGAAAGGTAGTAAACAGGTACCCCCAATAAGAACAACTAATGAGCCTGTACCCTGAGAGTGTCATTTTGTTTTTTTCTAATACTCTAGTCTCTGTGGGTATAAAATATAGTATTATTATTACTACCTTTGTGTTAAATGTAATTCTATTTCTACCTAGAGGTTTGGTAAAAGGTTAGCCATTTTTTTGGTGGGGGCTAGGGTGGAGGACGGTGATTGGAGAGGGATGTGTGGAATATATTTAAGATTTTGTTTTTATGGAGCATTTGTTACAGGTATTTATGGTTGTTTATCATCTCTAGATTTATTTACTGAGATGATAAAACAGAGCTGAGATCACCCAATATCATTCAAGAGTTTGACATTCTGGTTGCCTTCCTGATAGAAATGTGTCAGCCTATTTCTTGTTTGCTGCGCTTGATTTGGGGTGTTTAGGATCCATTTTTGTTCAGCCACTTAAATGTTGTTCCAAATTCATTAGCATCTGTGTGGAGTCCCAGCCACGGATGCCCTGTGGCTGATAATTTAAGTGGAGAATGTCTGTCTCACAGGGCTAAAGGAAGAAAAAGGCCAGTTATTTTCTTCACCTTAAAAGTTCTAAAACATATGGAGCATGTTAGGCTCGGCATTAGCTGCTTGCATTAGTTCACACATAGGTCTGCAAAACAGAGCAAACAGATGAACTAGACTGGTAAACAGAAAGAGTATATTTCTGTTTATTTGCATTTTCAGATTTGAGTCTTAAATCTAAGAAGTGCAGAGAAAGCAGCGTTCTATTTGTTTTAAAAGCTTGATTCTTTCAGTAATAATGCCAGTCAAAGTGACTGAATTTTCATCTCCCTCAACCATTTTCTTCATTCAGAGAAATGAGAATGCACATCACCCATTCAAGGGAAATATAATGCATTATTATAATATGCCTTGGCCTAAGTAGCTAATCACTTTTATTAACACTTTTGGCCCAGGGAGTTGGGATTTCTCCAAGCTGACTGTCAGGGTAGGGATTCTGGGAGTCTATATTAGTAATTAGCATTGCAAGATCTTGACTCCTGGGGTGATTCAAATTAATACAAAATAAAAGTGCAAATTTCCAAATAGCTTTGAAAGCCATATCTATTATTAAATTTATGTTATTAAAGCCCTTCCCAGCCAGTATGAGTCCAAAGCAAAAGGTTTCCTTAAATATCTGCACGACTCGTCTTGGATTCTTTAAAATTAAATAAAAGAGCATACAATGAAAGATCAAAAGAAATTTCTGTACAATTGAGTTACGCCTTGGCAGTAAAGTTTTCCACCAAACCAAATCCATACAAAGCAATATTAGTTTCATGGTCACAGTTGCTTTTGGACTTTCCTTGATACATTTGGCAGCTATCTTGAGAGCATCCAAAGAACCGCTGGCAACATCAATCACTCATTTCATAAGCAGGCGCTAAGAGGCGACAGGAGGGCACTTGGCACAATACCATCTCTTCACCAGGGAGCCCCTCCCTGTCAGGGAAAAAGAGAAATGGTGCAGCATAGAGACATTATGGAGCACTCGGCTTCGAATAAGGTTCTGCTAATGTGTAAATAACCTGCTTTCTCTAACCATGTCTTTAGCAGACTAAGTGGTTAATTGTTATTGATCAGCTCTGCCCACTGTTCCAATATCAGTCATTATTGAAAATAATCTCAGTATCCTTCATTAAGCATGCATCTGTTTCCATGGGAATGCCTTTTAAACACAGAGAGCTACTTGAGTGTTATTGGTTTCACTGGTAGCGCCGGCACCGAGGGCTGTGGTTGCCCAATCTGTCATAGTTAATCAACTCTCATCTCTTAACACTGGCTGCAGTTATCAATGAGGTAAGGATTAATATTCTGGGCGAAGCAGATGATAAATCATTTGTATATAATTAGTGTACAGCAAGGTTACAGCTGACATGAATTTTTATCTTAATTATGAGAGAAATTTGTTCCATTAATTTAATTTAGTTTGCATGAGTGGCTAGACACCTAACAAAGTTAATCTTACACCTGTCATTACAACATTAAGTAGAAAGCCTCGTGTTGAGGCGCTAGTCTCAGATCCTCCCACAGATGAGGATAATGTTGTTCATCTTGATGTGAAAATAGATGATTGTAGACAGAAGATGTAAAGTCGACTCTTTTTAAAGTTGTCCCAGGGAATTTATAGGAGAATATTGAAGTGACTCAACTCAAGTTGCTGTGCTTTGGATGCCACAGTCCCCTTGTGAAATTACCTCTCTCCTGCCTTGCAAATCAGATGGAAGACACTAGATACAAGAAGAGATAGGTTGTTTTTTAAATATATATATACTAACTTCAGAGCTTTTGGCCAAATAAAGCTTTGCCTCATGACAAGCTATTGCATTTGTATCAAATGTAATGAATTAAGAAACGTGCGCTAGTTCGAGTTGTCTATTCTAAGTGCTTCATGTTTACAATCCAATAGCAGAATTCCTATAACTCGATCTACTGTACAAATGGTAATTATGCAGACATCCCAAAGGCTTCAGAGTACTGCATAAACCTAAACCCTGTACTAATTATCCAAGTAATCACTGTGTCTGATCAATTGTATTTAATTGATAGATTAGGTGGGGCTGTTTATGCAGTAGAATGTGATGTTCTTTATTTTCCTAAAGATTAGCTACATATTTGAGATTTTAAAAAGGCAGAAAAGACTTGCTGACTTGGCTTATTTAAAATGGTTTCCTTATAGACTTACCTTTGTGATAATTATTTTCCTTTCATGTCTGACCTGGTGTAGGCAGAAATCTTTGAATGAAAAAGGGGCAGGAAGTCACAAAGTTACAATACAAAATCCCTGAAAACAGGATGACCAAGGAACAACTCCAGAATGTGGAAACAGAACTCGAAATGGCATCATGGAAGAGGCCCTTTCTGAAACTGCACATTTGAAATATAAGCTCTGGCTTCCAAAGGAATGGGCCTTTGCATTTAGGAGACCCCAAATAAGCCTGCAGCTGAAATGCTAATTGCACAGTAACTCAGATTAATGTATTGTAATATTAGTCCACAATTATCACTTGGAGATAGGGTCAAGAAGTGTATAGTTGGTTATTCACAAGAAATGACTGATTTAAAAACAAAGAGCTCTAATGGAATTCAATAGTGCTTTTCAGTCATTCTGCTTGGCATCTCTATTACCTGAGATGATTCACAGTCCATTATGGGAGCTTCCATGCTAATAGAATGTCTATCTTCTGTAATACAGACACATCAGAGCACTAACTGGGAATCTGTCACAATGAATTTCATCTAGATTTTACTTCATCTCTTCATGGACTGTAAAATTTGCTCTTGTACAATGCCTAAATTTACTGTGGGTAATTGAGAGAGATCTATAGATGCAGCAGCACTCGGTTAAAAGCAGTTTTCCAAAGATCTATTGTAAATTGTGCAGCTTTGCCTCAGCTGGGGAAAGATTATGGTGAGCTGAATCTTGCCTTTACTAATGAGATGTTGTGGTGAGTTCAAAAGAGAGATGGGGGAGATGCCTTAGTGAATTCTTCCACGTGGAAAAAGGAAAACAAGGAAGGGACCCATCTTTCATTCCGAGGAAAGCTTTGCAAAAGGGACAAAAATAAGTTTAGACCCAGGCTTCATTACCTTCCGTGGGAAGTATAAATCGGGGCTACGAGAGTCAAAATATTTTCCAAATCTGCCTGCATTTACTTGGCAGAAAAAGAATGTCTCATGCATGACCCAGTCTTCCAGTAGCTTACATTTGGCTGCTCGTGCGACTGCAGGTAGAACAAATTCCATCTCTCATTTGCTACACCTTCTGTTTCACAGATTGTTAATCCTAACTAAAATATTTGATATTAAGCTATCTGCGTGAATTGTTGATAAAGAATTAAGATAACATTTGAGCTATTAAATATAATGTGTGCTCATATTTTTTCAATGGATACTTGGGTTACTGCTCATAAAGTATACATGCTAACCTTTTTTTTTTTTTTCCTTCAAACCGTTCCTCTTTCTTTATGTTACTTATTCCCATCAAAAGCTAAACAGAATCACTGGGTGCCCTTAACAATTGTAGGGCTTAATATTTGTTAGCCAATTAGAATTGTGATATATTCTACAGCTTTTTTCCTAAGCCAGGAACTGAATAATAGCATCATGCTTCACTGGCAGTGAAGTGAGCTGAGCCTTTACATTAGGAGAAAATCAGAATGGTATGACTGCAGTTCATTACTGAAATAGGTAACTGATGAACTGAAAAGACAAAGGGCATTGTTAAATGAAATGTCATTATTAGAGGTGCTCATGTTTAACAAATGTACTGTAAGTTAATTCAGTAGTGTTTTCTATAAAGTTCTCCACTGAATGTTCGCTGCTCATTTTTACTGTCTCTGCATACCTAACATCTCCTTACAAATATCTTCAAGGAAACAATGTCAACTCCCAATCATAGGGAATATTTAAACCGAGGTCAGAACCCTCTTCTAGGCTCAGGTGTTTGCATAACTTTCACTGAAGACCCTAGCCAGATGCAGTTGTGTTTATGTTACTAGATTTACATGCAATACACTAGGATGTTAACAATGTTGCGGGGGGGGGTGGTGCAGGGAGGATAAACACAATCACTTTGCAGAAGACTTGGGAAAATATTTTCAGCTTAAAGAGGAGAAAAGGCAATGAAACCCCTTTGGCATCTGTGCAAAACTGTTTGCTTGACTCTGGAGGTGATAAAAATAATTTATGGAGCTCTACGTTTTTAGCAAGAGGAAATGACCTCAGCTTTTGGCAATCTGATGCAGTTAGTGAAGCCTCTCTCTACTACTTTTATGGATTTCCTTGAGCTACATATTCTGTCACCTGTATTTCAGATTTATTGGCAGATACATAAGCCACATTAAGTAATATAAAATGCAGTGAATGTATCAAACAACTCAGCAAGGACCCACTGACAGCCGGCGAGAGGCTGCCTCTTCGAAGAAGTCACTCTGAATCGGATACCTGTTTATGCATTTGTCGAACCAGGCTCTGAATTGTTGTTTTAAATAAAGACATTAGTTCAAAACAAAAACGTCTCCAGCCAAACCCATAACATATTTGGTGGCAGGAAGAGGGTGTACAGCCAACCTTAAAATCTAATCAAACGCTCAGGATTTTGAGTGTGAACATGCTTTGCTTCCCATTTGGGGGGAAGCACAACTTCTCGGGAGGAGAGAAGAGGCCCCCAGCATATTGTGTTTGCTTCTCAACAAGACAATAGAGTAGCATTTTGATGAGGGAGATGCAGACTGACCAATAACGTCTTTTGGGAAATTCTTACTGCCTTGATACAGAGAAAGTAAGTACCAATGAGGAAATGAGTATTGCACACTGCTATGTGCTATAACCACTTGAAACAGAACTGGGAGAATTTGTGTAAGACCTATACCCCCATCCTTGATGCCATCAAAGGTAAGGTCCCAATGTGTCAAAGCAGAAAGAGAATGAGTCTGGCAGTCAAGAGACCCAGTTCCTAGCTGGGGCAGCTGTGTCACCTTGGGCAACTGCCACCCTCTCCCTCGAGGTCATGACGGGACGCCTGGCATCCCTTCCTGCACAAAAATCCCTTGATTCCTTAAACAATGATGTCCAAATGATTGATGTAAGAGAAATGAGATCACAGGATACTGGGGACACCTGAACCAGCCGTGAATTACTTGAGAAGATTCAGGCCCTGGCATTAAGCCAAGCAGAAAAATGATGGACATGTGGTTTCACAGGGAACTTCTAATTCACCTTCTTGTGACTGTTATATTTTACTGTTAACCATTCCCTTTTAAAGAAAGCCTCATGGGACTCAGATGAAGGTACACTCCCTCCAAAAAATGTTCTGGGAAAATTCCACCCTACTATGGTCTGTCCAGTCTCTGAAAATTGACAGCCCTTTGTTTGCATCACTTCATACTGTCCATGTGAACAATTAAACAGTGTGGTTAAGGGTTCAGTTTCCAGAGTCAGATGGCCCAAGTTTAAGTCCTGATTCTGCCACTATTAGCTGTGTGACCTTGGGCAAGACTCCTAACCTCTCTGAGGTTTTTCTATTCTGTAAAATTAGGATGACAACAATACTTTTGTTGACTGGATGATTGTGATGATGATATGAGATCCAATTTGTAAAGCATTAACACAAATGTGTCACAGAGTAAAATTCTCAATCTATATTAGATATTATTATTGTTGTGTTTCATGCATATCCATTTTGTCTTTTCTTCATAAGAGTGTAATTGATTAAAGACAGAGTCACAGCTCCACATGCTATTTGTGTTCCCTACAGTGTTGGGCTCACAATAGGTTTTTGGAAAATAAGTAACTGAGGGGTAAAGTCCTGCTACGGTGGAGAAAGGGGAATGAGGCATAATAGCAAAAGAATAGAAATATCTTCTCTCGTGTTGCATAAAGAGCAGTTTTAACAATGGTTACCATTATTAAGCATTCACCTTTTGCCAGGCACTTTACACAAGTTTATTTATTTATTTATTATTATTATTATTATTATTATTATTATTATTATTTGAGACGGAGCTCGCCCAGGCTGTAGTGCAGTGGCCGGATCTCAGCTCACTGCAAGCTCCGCCTCCCGGGTTCACGCCATTCTCCTGCCTCAGCCTCCCGAGTAGCTGGGACTACAGGCGCCCGCCACCTCGCCCGGCTAGTTTTTTTGTATTTTTAGTAGAGACGGGGTTTCACCGTGTTAGCCAGGATGGTCTCGATCTCCTGACCTCGTGATCCCCCCGCCTCCACTTCCTGAAGTGCTGGGATTACAGGCTTGAGCCACCGCGCCCGGCCTGCACAAGTTATTTCTAATCACTATTCTGCCAGATATGTATTATTATCCCTGTTTTACAGAAATAAAATTTGAAGTTCAGGGAAGGTAAGAAATATTGCACATGACTGAAGTGAAAGAATGGGATTCAAACCCAGGTCTGTCAACTGCCAGCGTCCACTTCTACCGACATTTAGCATTTCCACCCACAGCATGCTGTCCAATCAGACAGATGCTCCTCCTCTGAACAGGCAACATGGCTATCTTCTGCTGGCAAATGATAAGAAATTAGAGATGGGATTGTCAGACGAGCCTTTCATGCTGAGTCACATAGAGCAAGACATATTACAGGCAGTGGCAAAAGCTGAAAATTGAGAGTCAGTCTTCGAAAATGCACAGTATGAAAAGAAATGCAGATCATAGTCATTCTGGGCTCACACCTTAGCAACTACCATCACCCAGGTCCTATTTGAAGCCAAACAATTGTGGCTTAAAGGTGCTGAGTAATTAAGACATTGAAACTAGGTATTAAATAACAACAATATGATGCTTTAGGACCCGGAAATGTCAGCCATGACTTACACTTGCAAAGCTCCTCTGTCGCCCTAGAATGTTCACTTCAATAAGTGAGGGGTAATAAGATGGAGGAATTCACATTGGCAAGGTTGGGACATGGTCTGAGAAGAAAGATGGGATTAAGAGAGGTGGCCAGGATCAGCCGTAAACTCCCAGTTGGAAGTTTCGGTACAGGTTGTGGCTTGGACTGGGGCCAGCCAAGAAACATGTGGTCCACACAAAACGTGTTGGGGTCCATATTGTCCGGAAGGACGTGGTATTATGAATGTCTTTGTCTGATTGGAAATATCTAGGCTCTCCAAACAACCATTTCCAGATCTCAATATTGTCTGCCTTCCAGAAATGTTTCATCCTGGACTTGAGTTATTCACGTTGTTTCCCAAACGCCAAGTAGAAATGCTTGGGATGATAAAATAGAAAGCACAGAATACATTTGCCTTGGGTGCACATTTTTAAAGTACTTCACCGTGAAGCAGTCCAGAGCTCTGCTAGCTAATAAGAAGGCTGAGGCAAGAACCACCTCTAATAATTCAAAACTAAAATTAGACATTCACTTGAAAAATTCAGGTAGCCGAAACAAAAATGAGGGAAGCTTTGTTTATTTAAATTATGAGATAATTGCCGCAATTCTCCAATTCCCCTCACTAGGGTAGACTTGGCTTGAGTGTATCAGTATCCATGGTGACTCATCTAATAAGTAAACTGCATTAGCTCTGCTACCAGCAGAAAGGAAAGGGAAAGGTCTTGAAATATATCTGTTGTGGCTTCCTTCCAGAGCAAGGGATTTCATTATATCCTGAAGACATGAGACAGTTCAAAGAGATTTGAAATACGGAATGAGAAGGCGGAGGAGGAGAAGTTTGGGATTATACAGTTGCTTTTTAGTTTTGATTTTATATATGAGAATCAGACGCTACAGACAGAGACTCTAGGGGAGACTTTATTCTTCTGGTCCAGGGTTTTGTTTTGGTTCGTTCTGTGGTTAATATCTTTCCAAAAAGTTCCCCCCACACGGATAGGCCTTCATGTGTACTCCCATGTACGTATTTCAAATAAGTATGACAGAAAATCCTTTAAAAACCACACACACATGATTTTCTATTCCATGGCTGAAATGACTCTTGATGGAAAAAAAATGCATGATAGTGCCTGTTTATTAAATCCAGACAATGCAGAATGATAATAGGAAGCATCCCGAAAGAGGCACCTCAATATTTCTGTAACAACAGAATAATAACTTGCTTTGCATCTGTGTACTTTTAAAACCATTTTACGATTACAAGCATGTAAGCTATTCTAATTATTACTGTAAATAATTAATCATTTCCTTTACAATCACTTATTAATTAGCTGTCATAACATTGTTGTGAGTTAGGTGGAAGACAAGGATTCAATATTCAGTTATTAACACCTAATTAAAATGTTCATTGTTTTCCATATGTTGTTTATAGCTTTGCCTCACACTTGAAGACAGAATTTCTCCGAGAACAATGTCCTCTATTTGCTTAGCTACGTCGCCATCTGTTGTTGAGAAGTAGAAAGTGTCCTTTTCTGCTTTTTCACATAAACAATAGCTTAATCCTTACCTCAGTTTTTATTTGAAATTAAAAAAGAAAGCTCCACAATATTCTCCTCCTAAAAGATTTTTATTGACTTTATTTGCTCTGCTGCTGACTACATAAAGTATTCTGCTAATGCCAGTGGCATCATTTAAGTAGTAAATTAAGTGAGCCTATTAATGAAACTACAGTGAAAAATTCAAATTACTCCAACATAGGAAAAGTATAGGAGAGGGGAATTCGCTATCAAGTTTGGCTTACAGAAAGTCACCATCAAGGGAAATTTAAGATTTAATAATCCACCAGCCTAGGCAATGTGGCAAAAGCCTGTCTCTACTAAAAATACAAAAGTAAATAAATAAATAAATAAATAACCAGGCATAGTGGTGCATGCCCGTAGTCCCAGCTACTCAGGAGGCTGAGTTGGGAGAATCACCTGAGCCCCGAGGCTGTGGCTTCAGTGAGCCATGATCATGCATTGCTCTCCAATCTGGGAAACAGGAGTGAGACCCCATCTCAAAAACAAACCAACAAACAAAAAAGAATGACTATTCTACATCATAAAGATATGTTTTATACTAACTCATTTTTATAATAAAAGGTTATGTTTATTGAGCAACTACTGAATGCTAAGCACTGTTCATTCTTGCAATAGTCCAATAATGGAGACACTGCTGTGGTTGTGCCCACTTTACAAATAGGGAAACAGAATCACCAAGAGGTGTAGTCATTTGCTGATTCAGGGGGAGGCTAAATAATTTGTGGGGCTTAGTGCAAAATCAAAATGTGAGGCCTTTTGTTCCAAAAGCAGGGAAAGAAGTGCCATTAAAGGTACAAAAATATAAAGCTTTTTTCCTTTCTTTCTAAGTCTCTCTCTCAACTTGTTATGATGTTGTAATTTGCCATTTAATGTTATTTTAATAAAAAATTTAATTTTGTCATTGTATGAATTTTACCATTCATTTTTATATTGTGCAATGTGTTTTCAATGCAAATAGAAGAGCATGTAACTCACATGCAGAATAATAAAAATTTCACAATTCATTATTTTGTTGCTCATGTGTGTGTATTTCACTCTCTCCAGAATGATAGAAATGCTGCACAAAACCAACTCAACTGTTTTCATCTCACTTGATGTGTGCACAATCTACCAACACTGCTCACTTTGGGCTTCTTGGTGAGTGAGGAATTACAATTTTCTTTCCTTCTATGTCATCATTTTCATTACAAGTAGTTGGCCAACACAGAGAAGTAACATAAGAGAGTATATGGTAGGCTTTCCTGTCATTCATGTTTCTTGGAATGCCTTGGCCTTCTTTCTGCATTCAAAGCAAGTTCTGGCCCAAGCAAAAAAGTCAGTGGTAGATACGCAGATATGCCAATATGCCATGCTCACCTTTTACTCTTTAAGTCTCACTGAACTTCCACGTATTGTGGGTCCGCCAGAATTCTGTGTTCACAAGGTGTTGTGAACTCTGTAAGGAAATAAGGTAGCAAGGAATAGCAGATACCCCATTATTCTTATTGAGCTTAACATATTGTGCTTATCTTCCCTACTCACGTTCAAGCTCCAATGTCTGTCAGAATTCACTTGCAAAACATAAGTTCAAACATAAAATTGTCGAGAATTTCAAGACAGTGACAGCAGAGCATTAAAATAAGTGTGAGGCTGTCTGAGCCTGGGGCTCTGTGAGACTACACCCACTGAACAGACTCCAAGATGATGGACACACACAGAATGACACGTCTGTTTCCAGAGTTCACGCTCCTAACCACTGTGCTCTGCTGCCCCTCAGACTATGCCCAGAGGCACCTTCCAAAGCTTCTGCTTTATGTGTCCATTATTCATAGAATTAAAGAAAGATGATGGTGGACAGAGGGCCTTAGAATTCCAACCTTCCTATTATACAGACAAAAGACAAGAAACCCAAAGAACCAGGATGACAGCCCTGATGTCCTAAATCTAGACCTCCTCAAATTGTCAAAATAAATGTAATATCTCCTTCCCCTTTCCATCCCTTCCACAACCCACCCTTCCTTTAGTGCCCCACTTCTTTGCTGCTCTGTAGTAATCCTGTTCAGTCCCCATGGTTCTGGGGAGGTGGACTCACCCTCTGCACTCAGGCCCGGAGGAGGACACAGAAGGCAGGCAGGCTTAGCAAAGCCGTGTCCTCCACAGGAACCTGGTTACATCTGTGGGGAAAGAGACACCCTTTTCCTCTGGGATGATGAGACATGAGGACCATGACATCATAGAGCATTGGACTTGTAACCAGGTAGACAGGGACTGCCTGAGAACGAGGCCAATGTGGAGAAAAGCAGAGCTGAGAGACACAGACAAAAACAAACCCCTCAAGAAGTAGAGATTATGAGCATCTCAGTTGAGTCCTGAGTTACATAAATGAGTTAATAACCTCTCCCTTTGTTTCTTAACCAAATTTGAATTAGGTTTCTGTTACTCGACTGTTTTCATCTTAATCAATATGTGCACATTCTACCAACATTGCTCACCTTATTGATGAGTAAGGAATTACAATTCTCTTTCCTTCTGTGTCATCATTTTCAGTATAAGTAGTTGGTCAACACAGAGAAGTAACATAAGACAGCATATGGTAGGCTTTCCTGTCATTCATGTTTCTTAGGATGCCTCGGTCTTCTTTCTGCATGCAAAGCAAATTTATGTTTCTGTTTCTGAAATCAGGTTTCTATTACTTGAGACAAAGAGTCCTGATTGATATAGGTTTGTGAATCATTCTGTAAACCTGATCATTAAAACCATGGTGAGAATGCAAATAGATACAAAGATTAAGCTATAGGGAATATCATCTAAGGAGAGTGAAAAGGAAGAGAAGCCAGCAAAGGAAACTGAGGGAGTGGAGTGATCGGGGGTTCCAGGAGACCTGGCATGGGAGACAGCGTCCACCAGGTAGGAGCAGAAAACAGGGGTGTAGGTGTCGGCAAGGCCAGATATACAGAAAGTTCAAGCAAAGTGATGGTTGGAAAGAGTCTAGTGACCTGGAAATTAGGAGGTGGAGAATTACACCAGGAGTTTGCTGGGAACAAAGCCAAGGGGCTGTGGGTTAAACAATGAGTGGAAAAAAAGTCTTGCGTTTAACACTGCTGAAAGAAATCAGAAATGACACAAACAAATGGTAACACATCCTATGCTCATGGATGGGTAGAATCAATATTGTGAAAATAACCATACTGCTAAAAGCAATCTACAAATTCAAGGCAATCCCCATCAAAATACCATCATCATTCTTTACAGGTTTAGAAAAAACAGTTCTAAAAATTCATATGGAAGAAAAAAAAAACAACAACAACCCACATAGCCAAAGCAAGACTAAGCAAAAAGAACAAATCTGAGGGCATCACACTACCTGATTTCAAACTATAGTATAACTCTATAGTCAATAAAACAGCATGGTACTGGTATAAAACTAGGCACATCAGCCAAGGAAACAGAATAAAGAACCCAGAGAAGAACCCAAATACTTACAACCAACTGATCTTCAACAAAACAAACAAAAACATAAAGTGGAGAAAGGACACATTTTTCAACAAATGGTGCTGGGGATAATTGACTAGCTATATGTAGGAGAATGAATCTGGATACTCTTCTCTCGCCATATACAAAAATCAATTCAAGGGCTTATCTAAGACCTGAAACTATAAAAATTCTAGAAGATCACATTGGAAAACCTTCTAGACATTGGCTTGGGCAAAGATTTCGTGACCAAGAACCCAAAGGCAAATGCGATAAAAACAAAAATAAATAGCTGGAACTTAAACTAAAGAGCTTTTGCACAGCAAAAGGAACAGTCAGCATAGTAAACAGACAACCCACAGAGTGGAAGAAAATCTTCACAATCTATACATCTGATAAAAGACTAATATCCAAAATCTACAACAAACTCAAACAAATCAGTAAGAAAAGAAAAAAAAAATCCCATCAAAAAGTGGGGTAAAGACATGAATAGACAATTCTCAAAAGAAGATATACAAATGGCCAACAAACATGAAACAATGCTCAACATCATTAATGATCAGGGAAATGCAAATCAAAACCACAATGGGATACTACCTTATCCCTGCAAGAATGGCCATAATCAAAAAATCAAAAAACAGTATATGTTGGCGTGGATGCAGTGATCAGGGAACACTTCTACACTGCTGGTGGGAATGTAAACTAGTAGAGCCACTATGGAAAATAGTGCGGAACTTCCTTAAAGAACTAAAAGAAAAACTGCCATTTGATCCAGCAATCCCACTACTGGGTATCTACCCAGAGGAAAAGAAGTCGTTCTATGAAAAAGATACTTGCACACACATTTATAGCAGCACAATTTGCAATTGCCAAATTGTGGAACCAATACAAATGCCCATCAATCAACAAGTGGATAAGTAAACTGTGCTATATCTATACAATACAATACTACTCAGCCACCAAAAGGAATGAATTAATGGCATTTGCAGTGACCTGGATGAGATTGGAGACTATCATTTTAAGTGAAGTAACTCAGGAAGGGAAAACCACACATTGTTCTCACTGATGTGTGGAAGCTAAGCTATGAGGATGCAAAGGCATAACAATGATACAATGGACTTTGGGGACTTGGGGGGAAGGTTAGGAGGGGGGCGAGGGATAAAAGACTACAAATAGGGTGAGTGTATACTGCTCAGGTGATGCGTGCACCAAAATCTCACAAATCACCACTAAAGAACTTAACTCATGTAGCCAAACACCACCTATACCTCAATAACATACAGAAAAAGATGTTTTAAGTCTTGTGTTTAAAATGGTAGGTTGGGTGTATGTATTGACTGCTACTTCCTTCTGAGACACAACCGAAGTGTGAGGAAAATTATTAAATACATATATATATATATA